>NC_092380.1:4331211-4631211 GCF_030028105.1 Mobula birostris
ATGAAACACCAAGTATAAGTAACCATAAAGTTGCAGTGTATGGTGGCATGCAGGGTGCTGAGGGGCTGTGGAGAGGAGTGGCTAATGTGTATGTCCCTGATCAAAGTGGAACAAACAATCCATGAGCAGGGTTGGTGGGATCCTTCATGATACTGCTGATCTTTCTCCGGCACTTTTAAGTATATATATTCTTGATGGCAGGGAGGCTGGTGCCGGGTATGCATTGGACAGTTCTGAACTGCCCGTTGCAGAGCCCTCCTGTTGGCTGTGGTGTAGTTTCCATACCGCACCGCGATGCAGCACATTAAGGCGATCTCCACTGCGCACCTGTAGAAGATCGTGAGTATTAATGGCACAGTGCAGCTCTCTTCAGCCTCCTCGGAAAGTAGAGGAGTTGATTAGCTTTCTTGACTGTGGAGGATGTGTTCTGGGACCGTGAGAGATGTGCACTCTCAGGAGTCTGAAACTTCTCGCAGTTTCTACTACTGTGCCAGCGATGTGAAGGCCATGAGTGGAGCAGGTAGGGTGTAAAAGTCAAAATTAGGCAGGGAGGGCACCATGCATAGACTAAATCTAAATCCAGGGACAGTTACTAAAATAATTTTTTTCCACTAAAAATGTTAAATGTTCAGGGAACAAAACAAAATCTAGCTCCCCCTTGCCACCTCCCATATATTTTGACTCAACATGCTTAACTGAGATGCTCTTGTCACACCTCCCTGCACAACATAATCTTATATTTAAAATCTGAAGAGGATGAGCCAAGGCCAGTGATCGTCCTCACACCTCACCTGTCCCGGAAGACTCTCCAACAGACCCTGGTGTTGTCAGTGCAGGTACTAGTCAGCAGAACATCCTGGTTACTGCCAAACATGTGCACTCCATTTAGAGAACCAATCACAGAGAACGGGAGCTGAAAGTCAAATGGGCAATTTTAGCACATAGAACAGTACAGCACAGGAACAGGCCCTTCGGCCCATAATGTTGTGCCAAACCAGTTAAATTAGCAATCAAATGGCCAACTAAACTAATCCCTAATGCCTACACGATGTCAATATCCTTCCACTTACCTCACGTTCATGTACCTATCTAAACATCTCTTAAAAATCCCTAATGTACCACCGATGCAGGTAGTGCGTTACAGGCACCCATCATTCTCTGTGTAAAAATCTTTCCCCTCACATCTAACTTTCACAGAATTAATGCAGTAAACTCCAATGGAACATTGAACTGGTTCACTTCATTCCACTATGAGTGTTTAAAATCTCCAACTCCTGCCTTACAGACGGTGGGACAATTCTGAGGCAAATCGTAGGATACTCAGCAAAATCTTATTTAAAAATCAGAAAACTGCAAATGGAGACACGGAAAGTGCTAGAAGTATCAGCAGCATTTATGAAGGGAGAAGCAAGGGTTGACACTTCTGTTCATCAGAAACAAAAACTATTTTGAGGAGCACACACAAGATGCTGTGGGAACTCAGCTGATCAGGCAGCATCGATGGAAATGAATAAACAGTTAACTTTTCGGGCTGAGATCCTTCATCAGGACTGAGAAGGAAGGGGTAAGATGTCAGAATTAAAAGGAGGGGGTAGGGGAAGGAGCAACACACATAAAAGTTGCTGGTGAACGCAGCAGGCCAGGCAGCATCTCTAGGAAGAGGTGCAGCCGACGTTTCAGGCCGAGACCCTTCGTCAGGACTAACTGAAGGAAGAGTGAGTAAGGGATTTGAAAGTTGGAGGGGGAGGGGGATATCCAAAATGATAAGAGAAGACAGGAGGGGGAGGGATGGAGTCAAGAGCTGGACAGGTGATAGGCAAAAGGGATAAGAGAGGATCATGGGACAGGAGGTCCGGGAAGAAAGACGGGGGTGGGGGGGGACCCAGAGGTTGGGCAAGGGGTATATTCAGAGGGACAGAGGGAGAAAAAGGAGAGTGAGAGAAAGAATGTGTGTATAAAAATAAGTAACAGATGGGGTACGAGGGGGAGGTGGAGCATTAGTGGAAGTTAGAGAAGTCAACGTTCATGCCATCAGGTTGGAGGCTACCCAGACGGAATATAAGGTGTTGTTCCTCCAACCTGAGTGTGGCTTCATCTTTACAGTAGAGGAGGCCATGGATAGACATATCAGAATGGGACGTGGAATTAAAATGTGTGGCCACTGGGAGATCCTGCTTTCTCTGGCGAACAGAGCGTAGATGTTCAGCAAAGCAGTCTCCCAGTCTGCGTCGGGTCTCGCCAATATATAAAAGGCCACATCGGGAGCACCGGACGCAGTATATCACCCCAGCCAACTCACAGGTGAAGTGTTGCCTCACCTGGAAGGACTGTTTGGGGCCCTGAATGGTGGTAAGGGAGGAAGTGTAAGGGCATGTGTAGCAATTGTTCTGCTTACACGCATAAGTGCCAGGAGGGAGATCAGTGGGGAGGGATGGGGGGGGACGAATGGACAAGGGAGTTGCGTAGGGAGCGATCCCTGCGGAATGCAGGAGGGGGAGAGGGAAAGATGTGCTTAGTGGTGGGATCACGTTGGAGATCGCGGAAGTTACGGAGAATAATATGTTGGACCCGGAGGCTGGTGGGGTGGTAGGTGAGGACCAGGGAAACCCTATTCGTGGTGGGAGGATGGAGTGAGAGCAGATGTACGTGAAATGGGGGAGATGCATTTAAGAGCAGAGTTGATAGTGGAGGAAGGGAAGCCCCTTTCTTTAAAAAAGGAAGACATCTCCCTCGTCCTAGAATGAAAAGCCTCATCCTGAGAGCAGATGGTAGGGGAAGGAGGCTAGCTGGAAGGTGATAGCTGAAGACAGGAGAGTCAAGGGCTGGAGAAGGAAGGATCTGATAGGAAAGGATAGTGGACTGTAGGAGAAAGGAGGAGGAGGGGATCCAGGGAGAAGTAATAGGCAGGTGAGGAGAGGTAAAAGGTCAGGGGGAGGGAATAGAGGAGTGTGGGGGAGAATTTGCTGACCGGAAGGAGAAATCTATATTCATGCCATCAAGTTCGAGGCTACCCAGACAGAATATAAGACGTTGCTCCACCCTGAGGGTGGCCTCATCTTGGCACAAGAGGAGGCCATGGACCGACGCTTTGGAATGGAGATGGGAATCGGAATTAAAATGTTTGGCCACCGGGACAGCCCCCTTGTGGTGGATTGTGCAGAGGTGCTCAACGAAGCAGACCCCCAATTTACAACAGGTCTCTGAATGTAGAGGAGGCTACATCAGGAGCAGCGGACACAATAGATGACCCCAGCAGATTCATGGTGAAGTGTTGCCTCACCTGGGGCCCCGAATGGAGGTGAGGGAGGAGATGACCAACTTTAAGAGTTAACATTGTTCCCCTCATACTGAAAAAGATGATGCCAGCACACAACATGACCAATCGCGACATCCCGCAGGCCATTCACAAAACTACTACTTTTACTTCCTACTTTCAAGTATGATTCCACTACTGAGCCGTGTGCGATTGGAACGTGTGATTTTCATTTGGGGTCAGTTATGCAATCTGGTGCTTTTCTGTCTCCAAGGGAGTTTGGTGAGGTTTGAAGTAGAGTGTGCAGCCTGGAGGCCAAGAAACTTGGGGGACGAGGCGCAAGCCCGTGGTGGACTCCGTTGCTTCTCTCTGATCTCGCTGATTAAAGCATCAAGCAAGATTGAAATCAATGAGGATGAGAGAAGGTGAGTGGGTGTTCAGCATCGCATGCCTACATTTAACCGTGCCTCTCTCTCTCTCTCGCGGAGTCTTGGGTCTTGGGCAAGGTTTAATCAACACGGTTTGTGGGTTGGACTCTGTCGTTCATGTATTATGTGTGTCTGGTTACTCTTTTTTTAAAAGCTATTTTGTGAGATTTTGATCAGAGTGGACTGGCTCTGTGGCCGGCAGTTAACGAATGACACAGCGCGAGACTGAACTGAGCTGAACTCCTAAACTGGTTCAAGGACTCTGTGGTTTGATGTTTTATCTTCTGTGTGTTTTTCACTCTTTTTTTTGTCATTTGTTACATTTGTTCTTTTTTTGTGCATTTGGTGTTTGTTGTTTTCTTTGAGCAGGTCCCATGGTGTTTCTTTGTTTCATGGCTGTCTCTGGGAAGACAAATCTCAGGGTTGTAAACTACATACATACTTTGAAAATAAATGTACTTTGAATCCCTCACAGATGCTGTCTATTTTAATTTAATTGGAGCTTAGTAAAATAGAGGGCTATGGGTAACCCTAGGTAATTTCTGAGGTAAGGACATGTTCAGCACAGCTTTGTGGGCCGAAGGGCCTGTATGGTGCTGTAGGTTTTCTATGTTTTTATACAATACAGTAGCAGGCCCTTCTGCCACGCCATCCGATAACACCCATTAGTCCTACTAACACATACATCTTTGGAATATGGGAGGAAACCCATGCGGTCACGGGGAGAATGTACAAACTCCTTACTGACAGCGGCAGGAATTGAACCATGGTCATTTGGCACGGTACAGCATTATGCTAAACGTTACAGTACCGCCCAGATCTAATCTCCTGTAGCAAAAGCATTTGTTAAGTCCACTTTAGGCACTATTCAGTGGTGACCCTCAGGATGTTGATGGTCTGGGATTCAGTGAAATGCTGTTGAGTGTCCAGGTGAGATCACTTGCTGGAAGTTAATGCCTGCTGACTGCATGCCAACAGCAGTGTTTGCACTTCCAGCCCATGCACAAATATGGCCAAGGTCATGTTCGATGTGGGCATGGATTGCTTCATTTTCAGACGAGTTGCAGCAGTGGGGGAGTTTCTTCTGGAGGGAGAATCCAAATTAAGGTAGGGGGAGGGACAGGGACAGCTATAGGAGTCACTTCAAGATGTAAACTATTGGGAAACTCTTCTTCATACACAGAGCAGAGAAAATATAGGAACCTCTCCCTCCATATATAAAAAACTTGGGACAAAGGGCAAATTTTTAAAACTGACAATCTTTTTAGAGACAAAAGCCAAGACTTATAGATTTAAGACAAAGATCAGTGACAATCTAACTGGATGGACTACTCCTGTTATTAGCAAGCAGTGTTAGAATGAGCAAGAAAGGAACTCAGTGGGTTAGGCACCATCTGTAGAGGGAAATGGGCAGTTGATGTTTTGGGTAGAGACTCTTCATCTAGGGCATCATGGTAGTGTTGTGGTTAGTGTAACGCTTCACACCACCAGTATAAGTAGATTCACGTTCAGATATATCAGATAGTTGAGTGGTGTTGCAGCAACAACCTCAGTAAGACCAAAGAACTGATTGTGCACTTCAGAAGGGGCAAGACAAGGGACACATACCAGTCCTCATAGAGGGATCAGAAATGGAAAGAATGAAGAATTTCAAGTTCCTAGGTGTCAACATCTCTGAGGATCCTGGGCCCAGCATATTGATATGGTTGCAAAGGAGGTACGACAATGGCTATATTTCATCAGGAGTTTCAGATTTGCTATGTCACCAAAGGCACTAGCAAATTTCTACAGATGTACTGTGGAGAGCATTCTGACTGGCTGCACGTCCTGCTGGTACGGGCAGGTGGGGGGGCTACTGCACAGGATTGAAATCAGCTGCAGAGAGCTGTAAACTTTGTCAGCTCTATCATGGGTGCTAGCCATCTTCAAGTAGTGATGCCTCTAAAGGGTGGTGGCCATCACTAAGGACCCCATCACCCAGGGCATGCCCTCTTCTCATTCTTACCATCAGGAAGGAGGTACAAAAGCCTGAAGATGCACACTCAACAATTTAGGAACAGTTTCTTTCCCCTCTCAGATTTCTGAATGGACATTGAACCCATGAACACTACCTCACTACTTTCTTTATTCTATATTTCTGCACTACTTAAGTTAAATATATACACATACTATACACAGTTTTTCTCTCTATTATTATGTACTGCATTGTGCTACTGCTGCAAACTTTATGACATATGCCCCTGATACTAAACCTGATCCTGAATTCTGAAATCCACTGTCTGTGAGGAGTTTGTATATTCTGCCCATGGGATCCCTCCCACATTCCAAAGACATCCTGGTTAGGGTCAGTGAGTACTGGGCATGCTACGTTGCTTCAGAGGCACGGCAACACTTGCTGGCTGCTCCCAGCAAATCCTCAGAACGTGTTGGTCGTTGAAGCAGCACATGCACTTCATTGTACGTTTTGATGTTTGGATATTCAGGTGACGGATGATGCTAATCTTTAATCCGGATTGAGATAGTAAATTTTAGAGTGGGAGGAGCTAAAGAGGGCGCCGGAGGTTTTTGCGGACCTGGGTTACTTCCTCCAGCTCATCCACGAAGCTGTTTACATCTTCCATTCTCATGTTTCTTCTTCCCTTTTCAAGGTGGCTGGGGTCCTGTCAGAGTCCGTGATCTACAGCTGCACTCAAATTGCATTCTTCATGAACAGTGGGTTCTCGCTCTTCGGAACTTGCCGGGCAACTGGCACTTCAGAATCTCCAGGAGTAGCTTGGAAGACATGCGTCTTTGGGTGTGACCTTGGACGACACAATTCCTCGCCGATGTTGCCCACTCAAGCATCACAGGAGATCAAAATTTCAAGTCAGTGGGTATGGCTGTCGGGGGGCTCTGCACTCCAGCAACCGCCCTCGCTCGCTCTCTCGACAGTGAGAGAGTTTGCTGATTCTCAAGTCAGGGAGCTCAAAATAAGCAACGCTGCAAACTGTCACATCAAGACAGCGAGCTGATGGCCTCCCCACTCGCTGTGGCAGGAGAGAGTGGGCCCGCTCAAATGTCGAAGTGTTGGGATGGACAATAGCTTTTAATGGTTGGTGGTGGGAGGGGTTGATGCTTTTTGCTGCAACAAGTGGGGGGAGGGAGAGTGTGGAGGGTTGATGCTTTGTTGCTGCTTGTGTATGGGAGGGGGAGGGGGACTTCGGGGTTCTAATGGTTTTCTGTCATTCTTTCTTTGAGTTTTTTCTCTCCGTTTCATGGATATCTGGGAAGAGTACAAATTTCAGGTTGTATACTGTACACATTCTCTGGAATTAAATTGAACCATCGAAGTGAAAGGTGCCAAAGGACGGTTAGATCCAGGTGAAGAGGGCCGATTTGCAGATCGGATCTGGTGGGGGAAGGAAAGAGTGGGAATATCAACAAGACCTTGGGAGCTGGAGATATTACGAGACGGAGGAAACAAGCTGGAGGTGAAAACTGATAAGAAAGGAAGGAGGAGTGTGAACCCAAATAGAGGAGGTAGGGTGGGCAGGTGAGAACAATGGAAGATGAGCAGATGGAGCAGTTGGTGGAAATGGAAAGAAATTGGTTGATGGGGACCTAGGTGGATCAGAAAAAGAGGGAAAGTGACAGAAGAGGGATCAGGTTACCTGAAATTGGAGAATTCAATGCTCATACAATCAGGTTATAAAGACTACCCAGGCAGAGAATATCTAGTTTGCATTTGGCTTCACTGAGTGGAGGAGGTTGAGGACAGATATTGTGAGAACGCAGGGGCAAATTAACATGGCTTGCAACCAGGAACTCCAGATGGCTATGACAGACAGAGAGCACAGGTGTTTGGCAAGGCCTTCTGTGCTTGGCCATCTCATCAATGTACAGGTAGCTACATTGAGACTGGATGACTCACAACTTATATACCAATCCAGCTCAATCAGCAATTGAACCATAACCTTGACACCCACATCCCTCCCTATCAGCAGACAATGGTTGTAACCAATGCTCCCGCTAAGGCGTGTGTGCGTTCACGCATCATTTACTATTGGCACACAGAGGAATTTAAACTGCACACAAAAGGTTGTCACCCCCTACCTCATTGGCACGTTAAGCATATTTCACTATTGTACACATCACATTTCCTTTTCTGGTTTCTGATGCGGAAGGTGGAGTTTGCGATGATTTGTCTGAAGATTTTAGAACTGGCTTATTTATACTCTTTTTACTGGGGAAATTATTCAGTGCACACATGTTGTCACTGGGCAAAAAGATTTTTGTGCACACTGGTCATTACAAATTAGAATGAATATTGGTTGTAACATATACAAGATGCAATAGACAACTGACAGAGGCTACTCAATCTTGCCTCTCTGAATCCAATTCATGTGCCACGGAGAAGTCTGTATAACCATTATCTTCAGGTCCCACTCCAAGTCACAAACCAACTTGATCTAGAAGCATATCCCTGTTCTCTTATTCACCACTGGATCTAAATCCTATAACTTCCTACACACTTTTGGAGGACCTTCACAAGTACCTGAGGGGACAACTCATGACCACTTTTTCCCCCCAGGGTAGTTTGGGTTCAGTAATTAACACCAGTCTTTCTATCATGTCAACCGTAGATGAAATAGCTTCTTTTTTTAAATAAGACTATTTTTGATTCAATTACTGATTTGATTCAATTATCAAAATAAAGGCATTCGTTAGTCTTGTGAGACCATGGATCTGCGCCTGGAAAGTCTTCACTTTCCAGGTTGTATGGAAAGGTTGTATGGAAGACCAGCAGTTGCCCATGCTGCAAGTCTCCCCTCTCCTCCACGATACCAGTGTTGTCCAAGGGAAGGGCATACAGCTTGGCATCAGTGTCATCGCAGAGCAATGTGTGATTAAGTGCCAGAGGACACAACACGTTCCCTTGGCTGGGGCTCGAACTCACGACCTTCAGGTCGCTAGTCCAATGCCTTAACCACTTGGCCACGTGCCCACTGCATTATCAAATTACAGTATTGCTTTGCACTGTTGTAACTATCCGTTATAATTATGTGGTTTTTGTTAGTTTTTAAGTCGGTTTGTCATGTATTTTCGTGATATCATTCTGGAAAAACATTTTTATCATTTCTTAATGCATACATTACTAAATGACAATAAAAGGGGACTGTGTGTCCTCATAATCATAATTGAGTGATTAGCCAGACCAAGAGAATCAGACATGGTAATTCCAGTAGATATCATATCTTCTACTTTCATTCTAATTATGTAGAGGACTCTCACTTATCGTCCTGCATGATTATAAACGTCTACATAACTGATAAACTTTTTTTTAAATTTTATTTTTATTTGGATAAGGAATTCACAAATATCATGTACTTTTTTCACACATATAACCTTTTCCATTTTTTTATATGTATAAAACTACAATTATTTATACATTCTTAAGTACACATTGAGATGATATAAAAGGAAAATAAACATTTAAATAGATAATTATGTACTGTGGTAAATCTAACCTATTAGGCTAAATAATGGAAATAGTTGTTAAGAAAAATGGTAATAACAGTTTCCATATAACCCTTCTGGACCATTTCCACTGGTCCAAAATGTTGTATATAAGCCTATGTATCAACCATTGTAGGTGTTTATATCCTAATTTGTTCATGCTTGCTCCTGCCCGCAGACATAATTATCCAATCCCTACACTGGCCATCATTACAAACAAAGTTAGCTGTGCACACGAGGAATTCTGCAGATGCTGGAAATTCAAGAAACACACATCAAAGTTGTTCACCAGGCAGCATCTCTAGGAAGAAGTGCAGTCGACGATTCAGGCTGAGACCCTTCGTCAGGACTAACTGAAGGAAGAGTGAGTAAGGGATTTGAAAGTTGGAGGGGGAGGGGGAGATCCAAAATGATAGGAGAAGACAGGAGGGGGAGGGATGGAGCCAAGAGCTGGACAGGTGATTGGCAAAAGGGATATGAGAGGATCATGGGACAGGAGGTCCGGGAAGAAAGACAAGGAGGTGGGGAGGGACCCAGAGGATGGGCAAGAGGTATATTCAGAGGGACAGAGGGAGAAAAAGGAGAGAGAGAGAAAGAATGTGTGTATAAAAATAAATAACGGATGGGGAACGAGGGGGAGGTGGGGCATTAGCAGAAGTTAGAGAAGTCGATGTTCATGCCATCAGGTTGGAGGCTACCCAGACGGAATATAAGGTGTTGTTCCTCCAACCTGAGTGTGGCTTCATCTTTACAGTAGAGGAGGCCGTGGACAGACATGTCAGAATGGGAATGGGATGTGGAATTAAAATGTGTGGCCACTGGGAGATCCTGCTTTCTCTGGCGGACAGAGCGTGCAATTTAGCTGTGCAATATTTAATGATCAACAGAATTGTAAATAAAAGATCATTTTAAACCGACAGGCTTTGTGAAACTTGAGTGAGTGAGTTACTGTACCTGCCTGCTCTCCCCCTTGCTCCTGCAGTACAGAGGCACGCCACTGCTGGTTGCCAAGCAAAGTAACTGGACACTACCCGCCATCTTGTTCGGCCAATGCCGCCTTCCCTTTCCCGGTGCAAGCCGGGAAATCAAACCGAACGTCGCCCGGCAACCGGCGTCACCCGATTGCCCTGGCAACCGCCAGGCCCGCCTGACAACTCCCCGCGCACGCGTAGTTGTGCAAAATGGAATGGGCATTCTCCTGTGCGGTCAAGTTCGATTGCCACGAGATCGATCCAGGCTCAAATTAATGGAATTGCCCCTACTTTTGTTTTTAAGGATGCACAAATAATAAACTTCAACTGATGAACAAAGCAAACTGAAACGAAAGCATAATGTCATTTGAAGTTTTCTCCCTGGGCGTGCATGGAAGAAAGTTAAAGGTAATAAATGTAAACCCCTTCGAGCAAATATTCTATCAATTTGACAACAAAGGTTTTAGAAAGTTAGAAAATTGAACAAGTTATTAAAACAATCGCCAGCAATATAGATTTGATTGACTATTAAGAGTGAAATTTCAGATGAAAGGTCGTGAATTCAAAGTTTGGCCAGTGCTTTGAAATCAATTAAAGTGATTCTTTGGTTAGTAAATCAATAAAAGTATGATGGGAAATAATACATTAAAAACCTTGCTGTTATGTTCTTGTTAACTTTAACATTTAAACAAAAATTCAAGCTTATTGTCAAGCATACATATCCATATCAATGTCATGAAAACTAGCTTTTTGCCCTAACCCTAACCTTACCACAGGACAAACATAATTTGCACAATATTTAATTAACATAATTTTTCACAACAAAACACATATAAACATAATGACATGTTGGGCAAGTTGGGGAAAATACAGTTCAAGGTCAATTTGAGCTTTTTCAGGGCTGTTCAAGATGGAAGGGCTTCTGGTATAATTCCCTCTTCATTTTATGGATCCACAGTCTTCCGTGATCTCTTTATCGAGTTTAAGAATGGCAATGGGGGAAGAAGCTGTTGTCGAATGCCTAGGTGTAGGTCTTCAGAAAGCTGACGATGCACACCAAGGCTGCAGTCTACAGGGCCTGCGTCCTCAGCACACCGCTTTACAGCAGCGAGACCTGGAGCCTCTACTCCAGACAAGAGTGGCGTCTCAACGCCTTCCACCTTCGCAGCCTGAGATGTATCCTGGACATCAAGTGGGCTGACCGAGTCACCAGCAATGAGATCCTGGCCCGCGCCCAGATACCCAGCCTCTTCACCCTGCTCCAACAACACCATCTCCGCTGGCTGGGCCATGTACACCGCATGTCAGACAGGAGGATCCCGAAAGACCTGCTGTACGGGGAACTGGCCTCCGGCAAGAGAGCACAAGGGCGGCCCCATCCTCATTTCAAAGATGTCTACAAGAGAGACATGAATTCACTGAACAGGAACGTCGAGAGGTGGGAGGACATTGCAAGCGATCTCTCTCACTGGAGGCTGGAACAACGCAGAGGTCTAAAAAGAGGAGAAGAGAAGCTGAGGCTTGCTGCTGAAGAAAAGCGCACTAGTCGGAAAAACAGCACCAAGACAACACTGGAGGACAGCGCCTTCAAGTGCAGTCGCTGCAGCCGAGACTGTCACTCCTGTGTGGGCCTCTACAGCCACAACAGATGCTGCTCTAACACAGACTGAAGCAAGACTTTCCAGGCGCAGATCCATGGTCTCGCGAGACTAACGGATGCCACCACCAGGTCTTCAGGCTCCTGTACCTTCTGCCAAGTGGCAGCAACAAGAAGAGGGCATGGCCCAGATGGTTGGAGTCCTTAATATGAAAGAGTGAAATAATAACTCTGCATGCTTTAGGAAGGTGCAGGTGAATCATCCTCCTCTGCACATACATGGCTCCTCCATAGAAAGAGTTAAGTGCACCAGGTTCCTGGGAGTTCACATCATGGACAAGCTTACCTGGTCTCTTAATATCACCTTCCTGACTAAGAAAGCCCAGCAGCGCCTCCACTCTCTGAAGAGACTGAGGCAAGCAGTTCTGCCCAGCGCCTGCCCCCCCCCATCTTAACTGAGTTTTACAGGAGCACCATTGAGAGCTTCCTGACAAGCTGCCTCTCCATCTGGTATGGGAGCAGTCAAGCATCGGACTGGAAGTCCCTACAAAGGACTGTGAGAATGGCCAAGAGGATCATAGGGGTCTCTCTACCATTCATTAGGGACTTTTATCAGGAGCACTGTGTACACAGGGCCCTAAGTATTATCAAGGCTCCCACCCATCCATCCAGCATCCTCTATGACTTTCTAACATCAGGCAGGAGACTCCGATGCATAAAGACAAGAACGGTCAGGATGGGAAACAGCTTCTTCCCTCAGGCCAGGAGGCTTCTGAACTCCCTGCCATATCGCATTCAATGTGTCACAGAATAAATTGTACTTCACCCTATAATATTTAATTTATGCACTTTACTTTGTTTATTTAGGTGTACTGTAATTCATTTGTAGATTTAATTCTTACTTTACCAAGTTATTGTGTGTTATATATACTACTGTACTTTACACTCTGGTCCAGAGAAATGTCTCGATTGATGGTAGACATGTATATAGTTAAATGACAATAAACTTGACTTGATATAAAGATGTTACACTTAATTGTGCCTCATAAGAGCACTGTGTTGTTATTACTTGCAGGTGGAACAGAATAGTGGAAACTATACAGGCAGGAGGCTATTTGGCCTAGATATCTATGTTGGTCAAGTTCCAATCTTCAGTCACTGGGAGGCATGTCACAGTTTATTATGCCCAGCTGCGGGTCGATGGGACTAGGCAGAATAACAGTCCAGCATGGACTAGATGGGTTGAAGGGCCTGCTCTATGACTCTATGCGCACAACCAAGTACGCTTAAATATGATGTGAACTTCTCTGCCTCCGCTCCTTTTTCAGGCAGACTCCCAATAACACCTAGCAGAAAATAATTCCTTTAATATCTTGAGTTAAGTTATTTTTAATGCAATCACACTGTATTTTAACCCCTCTACTAGGGCTATTTATTTTATATAAACCCTCCATAATCTGATATACGTGTATCCACGCTCCCTTCGGCCTCCTCTGCTTCAAAGGTTCATTTATTTACTCATTATCAAAGTATGTATGCAATTTACAACTCTGAGATTATTCTTCTCCAGATAGCCATGAAACAAAGAAAACCATGGAAGTCAGTTCAAAGAGAAACAGCAAACCCACCCCCTCCATGGAAAAAAAAAGAATGGCATCACAATCTTCAAACCACACCCCCCCCGAGCTCCCCCACATGAACACAAGAACATCGACCCCCAAATCCCCTTCCCCCCACATGGAAGACAACAAGACCTTCAGTCCCCAAACCCCACCTCCCTCTTCAAACAAAAAAAATCTAACAAAAACCACATCAGTTCATCTAGATTTCAGGTGCTGGTGACATAATGGAGATCTCTGCAGTCTCCCCAGACAATCATATCTCTTTTTTAAAGTGGTGTATGAATTATGTAAGTTATTCAAGCTTAAGTTATGTTTTATGAATGTAGCTCCAGTATAACCTGCCTGTACTTAAATTCTATACTTCACAGACAATACCTTTTGAACTCTGAATATACAAATTATGAATTATAATGAAGAGATCCTGAGGGACTGTGGATTCATAACACCGGAAATGAATTACACCCAAATCCCTCCTCCAATTACTCCCCAACCTGCTCTGTCACACATAGAGTGACACAGGGGATCACATAACATTGACTGAACCTGTATAAATCTGATTTTCATCTTGCAGATTATCTGTTTAACTGATCGTGGTGTATTGGCCAGAAAAACTCCAATAAACTAACAGTTTATATTTATATAGGAAGGGGAGAAAAATAGAAGGAAGGAAGGAAAAAGGAAAGAAAGAAAAAATATATAAATAAAGAGAGAGAGAGAGAAAGCAAGAAAGGCAGATGGTCAAAAAGAGGGAGAGAGAGAAAAGGAGAAAGAAAGAGGGAGAAAGTAAGAGAGAGGGAAAGAAAGAAAGAGAGAAAGGAAGGAAGATAGGAAGAAAGAGAGAGGGAGATGAAAAGAGAGAGAAGGAAAGAGAGATAGAAAAAGAGAGAGAAGGAAAGTGAGAGAGAGAAAGAATGAAAGAGAGAGTTTTCCATTCCTGGTCATTTATGTTTCCATACCAGGAAGTGATACAACCAGTCAGATGCTCTCCACAGAGCATCTATAGAAGTTTGTCAAAGTTACAGATGTCCTGCAGAACCTACGCAAACCTCTGAAAAAGCAGAGGTGCTGTCAAGCCTTCTTTGTGATGACACTTACTTGCTGGTACCAGGACAAACCCCCTGATATGAAAGATTCCAACCCTCTCCACCTATGATCCCTTCAAGAGAAATGACTCATGGACCTCTGGTTTCTTCCTCCTGTAGTCGACAGTCATCTATCTCTTCGGTTTTGCTGACGTTGAGTGAGAGTTTGTTGTTTTGACTTCATTCAACCAGACTTTCAATCTCCCTCCTAAATGCTGATTTGTCACTGCCTTTGATTGGGCCAACACCAGTGGTGTCTTCAGCAAACGTAAGGGTGGCATTGGAGCCTCACAGTCATGGGTATAAAGCAAGTAGGGTAAAGGTCAAAGCACACAAATCAAATCATGTTGTGAAATGTGTTAACTTAGCAACAGCAGTACAATGCAATACATGATAATGTTACATAACTCATGGAGATCTTGTGACTTTGTTGTGAGAATGATGTAATGGTCTTTTGGTTGTCACTTGATGTAATTTTCCCGCCAATGTGAGGTCACGTGATGACATGTTCACCACGGGTATAAAAGGGAAGACCCCTGGTGACGCAGTTAGTTTTCCAATTAGAACGTCAACGCGATACTCTGCTCCGCTGCATATTTGCATTATGACGCAGTTTTGATTTTAAACTGAGTTTTATGTTCTATTGTAAGGTACAGAAGTCTGGGCTGGCAGTTTGACCAATCACTGCCAAGTTTGTTAATGTATCTTTTCAGTAACATTGGAGAGTGAAGACCGGACCCTGAAGGAGACGTTCAATGGGTTTGGAAAGGATCGACCCTTATTGAATTCGTTCAAGAAAGAGTGATCTGCATGAGATAGCCTCTGCTAAAAGGAAGCAGAAAAGGCTGTGCAGGATCTAGTCTATGGAGAAGGAAGGTCAGTGCCTTTAAAACCGTTTTATTTCCGTCATCGTGAATCCTGCGGACGAGGCAGGATCTGGCTGGGAGTGGCAGTGACGTCATGTCTTCGAGGAATTCGTTACTTCATGAAAGTCTCTCCCAATTGACTATATAAATCTCTTGGACTATAAAATTTATCATTCGAAGAACTGTGTTTGAATTTATTGCTTTAAGAACTGGTTTCACATTTATCACTTTAAGAGCTAGTATTGAGTAGCGGTTTACTGAATGGCCGCATAGCCGTTTACTTCCGTTTAGGGGTTTCGTTTGTTTTTTCTTCATTGTTTATCAGGGTTTAATAAATGCTTGTTTGTTTATAAATCCTGAATCGATATATTCATTGTTGCCAATCACGTGACAATAAATATAGAAAAATAAATCAATCACAGTAACTAAATAAATAAATATAAAATAGTTAAATTAAAAATAGTGCAAAAACAGAAATAATAAAAAAGTGAGGTAGTGTCTATGGGTTCAGTGTCCATTTGGAATTCCAATGGCAGAGCAGACATAGCTGTTCCTGAATCATTGAGTGTGTGCCTTCAGGCTCTTGTACCTCCTTTCTGATGGTAAAAATAAGAAGAGGGCATATCCTGGGTGATGGGGGTCATTAATAATGGACGGTGCTTAGTTGTGGGAACATTTCAATGTTGATAGCATCTGAAACCCATTTATTGCATATCCCTTGAGAAGGTGCAGATGAGCTGTCTACTTGAACCACTGCAGTCCCTGAGGTGTGGGTACACCCACAGTGCTATTAGGGAGGGAATTCCATGATTTGGACCCAGCAACAATGAAGGAACGGTGATATGTTTCCAAGTCAGGACAGTGTGTGTCTTGGAGGGGGATTTCCAAGTGGTGGTGTTCCCAGGTATCTGCTGTTCTCGTCCTTCAGAGGGTCCTGTAAGTGTGGAATGAACTGCCAGCACAAGTGGTGCATGCAAGCTCAATTTCAACGTTGAAGAGAAGGTTGGATGGCTACACGGATGGTAGGAGTATGGGGGGCTGTGGTCCCAGTGCAGGTTGATGGGAGTAGGCAGCTTAAATAACTCAGCATGGACTAGATGGGCCAAAGGACCTGTTTCTGTGCTGTACTTTTCTTTGACGCTATGTTCTATGACTTGCGGACTGCCTCCAGCACGCCCTCAGGTGTGTGGGCTACTAACACAAATGACGCATCTCTCTGTATGTTTTGATGTAACTGTGATAAATAAGGTTGTATTCTGAATCTTGAATCTTAATTTATTTCCTGTGTGTTGTCTGATTGGACGTGCACGTAATGCTGCTGCAACACACACAAAATTCTGAGGAACTCAGCAGGTCAGGCAGCATCTATGCAGGGGAATATGCAGTTGATGTTGGCCTAAAACATTGACTGTTTATTCCTTTCCTGGTGCGGGGCAAAGCAAAGTCAAGATGGCGCTAAACGGCAACTCCTCTGCTTGCATCTTCGGAAACTGCTCTATTTCCATCTTTGATATCTCTTTTTTTCCGTTTCAAGGTTCTTTTGAAGACCCTGACATGGAGTTGCATTCTGACTTTGGTTCTTTGTGGGAATGGGACCCACTCTCGGGAGCTCGTGACCGGCTGCTTTGTGATATCCAAAGGGCGTGACCTGGAAGACCAGTGTGTCTTCAGGATGCCGGATTTTCGTGGCTCTGGAGACGGGCTGATTCAAGGCTGGTGCTCCCGACCGAGGCATCACGGGAGAACGCGGAACATCGAGAGCAGCGGGTTAGCTGCTGATTGTGTGTCCAGAGACCTGAGCCTTTCCGGGGCCGATTCTCTGGGTGCAGAGCTCGGAAAAAGTGACGCAACAGACTTTTAATATCATAAGTCAGTGAGTTGTTTGTTATGTCTCCCCTCTCGCTGTGAAACAGTGACTCCCCTTTTTCCCTTATTGGGGAGAGAGAGAGCCTGTGGTATGTCGAATTACTGGGTGAATGAGTAGTCTTGCTGCACGCTTGAGTGCTCGATGGAGAGCGCCAATGCTTTTTTACTGGAGGAGTTGGGGGGGGGGTCGTTGCTTTGCTGCTGCTTGTGCATGGGGGGGAGCTGGGGGGGCTTCGGGGTTCTAACATTTAACTGTCATTCATTCTTTGGGGCACTCCTCTGCTTTCGTGGATATTTGCAAAGAAAAAGAATTTCAGGATGTATATTGTATACATTTCTCTGACATTGAATGTACCTAGTGAACCATAGATGCTGTTGTTGTGGTGTATTAAATTTTGTAAAAATATTAGATGAAAATCCAAACAGTTTCAAGTGACACTTTAACCCTTTGTGGGCTCGCAGCATGTAAGGTGTCTATACAAGTTAAATACTGTAGGTTTGTTAAATGTTTGCTGATAGCGGCTGGAGTCTTCCTTGGCCTCAGGCGCAGTGGCATCAGGATGTCTGTCAATGAATGCATGAGTTGTTTGAATGAATGAAACCATGCTGGGTTAGTGGCATGAGAACAGAACATCAAATAGTTTGCCTGCCTCTGTGTGTCTCGCTATGCTTGTGGATTGAACACCTGTTTATTGAGGCACCTTTCGCTCAGTTCTTGGGACCTCATCTAGATTGAGGAATCACGATCAATTGGTGCCTAGGACGGACCAAGGGTGATTTCACAAATCAGAATTCAGAGCTCCCCCAACAACAGAGACAATCAAGTCCCCTGACGATGGCAACAATTAAGTGGAGACCAAAGATCGTGAGCCCAGGAATCTCTGTAACTGACTACGTAGTATTCAGTGTGGTTTATTTGAGCTTTCTGTTTTCTGATATTAAGTTATGTTTAAGTTACTTTGTTGTGCTTGTTGCTTATTACCACATTTCCCTGCACACTCGAAGCAGTTTGAGTCTTTTGGGTCTGATCAACCCAGCCTGTTACAGCTGGCTCCTCCAGCATTTTGTGTGTGCTGCTCTGGATTTCCAGCATCTGCAGAATCTCCTGCAGAATTGTAATGCAGTTGCAAACAGCTATTTCATTCTACCTGCATCTCACTGTACTTGTGCATGTGGCAGCCAACATAACTTGATTTGACTTGACTTGACGTGGACCCAGTTCAGTGCTGTAACTCTACGATTATAACTTGGATGTAAATGAAAATGCCATTCTTCTACAAGTCTCTCTGTCTCTTGTACCCAGGGCAAGAGGTGTGTGGAGGAGAGTTTTTAAAGTGGAAAAGCCGTTGTTCTGGGGCAGTTCCACTCTCTCGATCTCGGAAGTCTGAGTTACATTTTGTAATTCCAAAGCATAAAGCTAATTGAAAGGAAAACACAGATAGCTCATGTACATCGTTTATTTGTAGTTTATACTTTAGTGAGGTGCACACTTCTGACATGCAGGCGTAATGATGTATACCATTTTACATATAACCCGTAATGAATTACAGTAGTAAACAACTAAGAAAGCTTAATCAGTGGTCAGATTAATGTCAGCCAACACACTTTTCGTCCCTCTTCCCTCTGGGAGAAGGCTCAGGAGCTTGAAGACTCGTACGGCCAGATTTGGGAACAGCTTCTTTCCAACTGTGATAAGACTGCTGAACGGATCCTGACCCGGATCTGGGCCGTACCCTCCAAATATCCGGACCTGCCTCTTGGTTTTTTTGCACTACCTTACTTTCCCTTTTCTATTTTCTATTTGTGATTTATAATTTAAATTTTTAATCGATTTGTACTCCAGGGAGCGCGAAGCGCAGAATCAAATATTGCTGTGATGATTGTACGCTCTAGTATCAATTGTTTGGCGACAATAAAGTATAAAGTATCAGAGATTGTACAGAGTATACAACTGGACATCCTCACCCTTCACAGAAAACATAAATATTAGGTAGTGAGAAAGTGTCCATGGGTTCAAAGTCCATTCAGAAACCGGATGACAGGGGAAAGAAGCTGTTCCTGAATCATTGTGTGGGTTCCTTCAGGCTTCTGCACCTCCTCCCTAATGGTAACAATGAGAAGAGGGCATGTATTGGGTGATGGTGGGTCCTTAATGATGGACGCTGCCTTTCTGAGGCACTGCTCCTCCTTGAAGGTGTCCTGGACTCTGCAGAGGCTAGTGGCCATGATGGAGCTGACTAATTTTTCAGCTCTCTGCAGCTGACTTCAAACCCGTGTAGTAGCCCCTCCCCATACCAGATGGCGATACAGCTGGTCAGAGTACTCTCCATGGTATATCTGTAGAAATTTCTGAGTTAAAACGTACCGGGCCAAAGGCCAAGCTGCAGTTGGTAGTAAGCAATGAAAAGTCAGTTTCTGTTGCCTCAGACAAGTTGGGAATTGAGAAGCACAGTCTGTTAGTCATCAGCACTTTCAATGAGCCAGGATGCTTTCATCATGCCAACCATTTGTCAGCCAGTCATACAACAAACCTAAAGATCTGGACCTCAATGGGTTCAGCAACTCGATCACTGCCCACAGTTCCAGAAATATACACTTATTAGGTGCTCATTAATACAAATATCTAATCAACCAAACATATGGCATCATCTCAATGCATAAAAGCATGCAGACATGGTCAAGAGGTTCAGTTGTTGTGAAGACCAGACATCAGAATGGGGAAGAAATGTGATCGAAGTGACTTTGACTGTGGGATGATTCTTGGTGCCAGACAGGGTGGTTTGAGTATCTCAGAAACTGCTGATCACTTGGGATTTTCATGCACAACAGTCCCTAGAGTTTACAGAGAATGGTGCAACACACAAAAAAAAATAACTTATCCAGTGAGCAGCAGCTCTGTAGACAAAAATGCCTGGTTAATGAGAGAAAAACAGGAGAAAATCTGCAGATGCTGGAAATCCAAGTAACACACACACAAGATGCTGGAGTCCTGCTGTAGGATCTTGGCCCAAAATGTCGACTCTTTTTCAGAGATGCTGCCAGGCCTGCTGAGTTCCTCCAGCATTTTGTATGTGTTACTTGTTAATGAGGGAGGTCAGAGGAGAATGCTCGGACTGGTTCAAGCTGACAGTAAGGCGACTGCAACTCAAATAACCACGTTACAACAGTGGTGTGCAGGAGAGAATCTCTGAATGCACAACACATCGCACCTTGAAGGCTACAGCAACAGAAGACCATGAACATGCACTTAGTGGCCACTTTATTGGATACAGGAGGTACATAGAAACATAGAAAATAGGTGCAGGAGTAGGCCATTCGACCCTTCGAGCCTGCACCGCCATTCAGTATGATCACGGCTGATCATCCAACTCAGAACTCTGTACCAGCCTTCCCTCCATACCCCCGGATCCCTTTAGCCACAAGGGCCATATCTAACTCCCTCTTAAATATAGCCAATGAACTGGCCTCAACTATTTCCTGTGGCAGAGAATTCCACAGATTCAGCACTCTCTGTGTGAAGAAGTTTTTCCTCATCTCGGTCCTAAACTTTATCCTCAAACTGTGACCCCTCGTTCTGGACTTCCCCAACATCGGGAACAATCTTTCTGCACCTAGCCTGTCAATCCCTTTAGGATTTTGTACATTTCAATCAGATCCCCCCTCAATCTTCTAAATTCCAGTGAGTATAAGCCTAGTCGATCCAGTCTTTCATCATATGAAAGTCCTGCCATCCCAGGAATCAATCTGGTGAACCTTCTTTGTACTCCCTCTATGGCAAGAACGTCTTTCCTCAGACTAGGGGACCAAAACTGTACCTAATAAAGTGGCCACTGAGAGTAAGGTACTATGACTGGTGTCCAAAGGATATGATCCATTTGATTGCTACTTTTTTCCACCAATTCAACATCCATTATTCAATAGACTCAGATATAATTAAAGTTTTAAAATGTCTTTACCGTAAAATATATGTCCAGAACAAAGTCATCTATCTGGAATCAGACAAAAGCTTCAGTGCATCTTTGACTGAAGCAACAGTGACCTGAGAGATGGAAAACGGGAACTGATCCAGAACTGTTTATGCCCACATTAGCTATTTAAAGAAAGAACAATTAGATTTATTTGTCACATGCACGCGTAGTTAGGTGAGGTTTGGATTGGAGTGTGCAGCCTGGAGACAGACCGCGAGCCCGTGATTGACCTCATTTCCCACCTGATTAAAGCGTCGAGCAAGATTGAAATCAGGGAGGACAAGAGCGGGAGGCGAGTAGGTGTTCAGTGGCGATGCTGCTGTGCCGGCCCGCAGTAAATATTATCACTAGTTCAAACACTTTCAGTGCGCTTTCACTGTGTGGCACTTCGGCAGATGACACGGACTCTGCACTCTTCCCAAAGTTAGGATCAGAAGAAAATCTTTGGCCGCTGCAGCTACCATTGGTGGTGCTGGACCTTGTGTTGTCCCAGCGGAGGAGGAAGACAAAGAGTAGACAGAAGCTGGGGGACCCACGTGTTAAACAGGCTGCCTGATTTTATTAATTTTACTATTTAGAGATACAGCGTGGCAACAGGCCCAACGAGCCCGTGCTGTCCAATTATACCCACGTGACCAACTTATTTATTGATTGATTGATTGGCCGTGCCTCCCAGCAACCCTCCGATTTAACCCTAGCCTAATCACAGGACAATTTACAATGACCAAGAGCATGACGATGCACAGAAGAAGTCATGGTCATCCATTGCAACTAAGGAAGACCCCAGTTGTACTCACTGGACCCGGACTTCCGAGGTCGAGAGAGCGGAACTGCCTCAGTACAACAGCTTTTCCTCTCTCCGGCACAGGTTTCGGACAACCACCACCACCAGAAGGGCCACTGGGGGAAAAAGATCATCGCTAATGATCTTTGAAACCTTTGCCACGCGATGTCTCACAACTGAAAACGGGGCGGGAACTCCCAGTAACAAAGACTGCGTGCATATCATAACGCACTAGTCTGTATATTTTTTTCCCCATTTTGAACCTCTGCCCTGCACCGGTGACCCAGGAATTAGAAGCAAGACGGCTCCTTCCAAAGACGGTTTTAAACACATTGGTCAAAACAAAATGTGTCATGAAATTTAATAACTTTACACTCAATGTCAGTAAGACCAAAGAACTGATTGTGGACTTCAGGAAGTGTAAGTCGAGGGAAGTCACACCAGTCCTCATAGAGGGATCAAGAAGTGGAGAGAGTGAGCAATTTCAAGTTCCTGGGTGTCAATATCTCTGAGGATCTAACCTGGACGTAACGTATGGATGCAGTTACAAAGAAGGCACGACAGCAGCAATATTTCATTAGGAGTTTAAGGAGATTTGGTTTATCACCAATGACGCGCAAATTGCTACAGATGTTCCACGGAGAGCATTCTAACTGCGTGTGCGTGTGTGTGTGTGTGTGTGTGTGTGTGTGTGTGTGTGTGTGTGTGTGTGTGTGTGTGTGTGTGTGTGTGTGTGTGTGTGTGTGTGTGTGTGTGTGTGTGTGTGTGTGTGTGTGTGTGTGTGTTGGGGGGGGGTGCGGTCTACCGCACAGGATTGAAGTAAGCTGCAGAGACTCGTAAACTCAGTCAGCTCCATCATGGGCACCAGCCTCCACAGTAGGACATCTTAAGGAGCGATGCCTCCAAAAGGCGGCGTCCATTATTAAGGAACCCCCATCACCCATGCCTTGTTTTCATTGCTACCATCAGAAAAAGGTATAGAAGCCCGAAGGCACACATTCAACAATCACGAATAGCTTCTTCCCCGCTGACATCAGATTTCCGGAATGGACATGAACACTAACTCACTACTTTTCTTATTTCTATTTTTGTAGTAAGTACATAACTATTATATATTATTTATAATATATATATAATTCTGATTCCTACGCCTTAAAACAGGACGGGAGCTCACTATAAAAGACTACGCCCTAGCCTATATTTTTTTTCATTTTAAACCTCCGCCCTGCACCAGTGATCAAGGAAGTTAGAAAGACGACAACTCCTTCCAGAGAGGTTTTTCAGGACACTGGTGGAAACACGCCGTGTCAGCACATCTGCGCTCATCAGAATTCATCGCCCGGCTCGGAACGACCTTCAGCACGGTCGCCTGATCCGGCATATGACCGCGCGTGTCACGTGACCGCGGCAGGCGGGCGATGTCATATGACCCGAGATGATTGGCAGCAGGAACGGGCCAATCGGCGTTGCGGAGCGGGGTCTGGTGGCGGCTCGTCGAGTCGAGTCGCGGAGCTCCGGTCGGGGTTCGTGTCCTGGCGGGAGGTGCAGAGCGAAGGAAGGAGCCCGGGTGGAGCTTTGCAAAATAAAGTGTAGTAGCTATGAACTGGGCCCAGCTGCTGTTACTTTGCAAATTATGGCTAACTGCTGATGCCATTGTCAGGTGAGCAGCCGGGCGGTTTATTATTAATTTGGGCACCTTAAGGTGTTGCAAGCGACTTTGAGGTACTCTTTTTTTGTAAGGTGGTGCTTTGTATTGGGGCTTGAGGGTGGAGGAGTCACGGGGTTTATGGGCTTCTAGTAAAATGTTTAATTCTTGGCACGGTTGGTCAGTGCTGGGCGGGGTTAACATCTTTGAGCTCCATGGCAGGGTTCGACATGTAAAATTCTAACATTTCTAAACTCACTGAAGTGAAAGGAGCAAAAGACCTCTTGGCCTACTGTGGTCTTTGAAATGGAGCTTGCTTTCTGCTTAAGCCTGTTGAAGATTGCTTAATCATTTCCAGTACGTTATGTAAGTAAACATAGTATGCAAATACAAACGTGAAGGAGAATTAGGTAACACAAATGAAAGTTGCTGGTAAACGCAGCAGCGCAGGCAGCATCTCTAGGAGGAGGTACAGTCGACGTTTCAGGCCTAGACCCTTCGTCAGGACTCACCAGTGACTTTGATGTGTGTTGCTTGAATTTCCAGCATCTGCAGAATTCCTGTTCTTTGAGGAGAATTAGGTAGTCCAGTTCAATTGCTGATCCAGGTGTTGTTTCCCGTGCCTCTTGGGCAACAGGTTCTAAGCTTTTAGTTTATTTTTTAAACTCGTGTCCCTTTTCATTTAATTCTTTCATTTATGGCCTTCTTAATAGTTCATTCACAGCTGCACGGACACAAGAAATTCTGCAGTTGCTGGTATTCCACAGACAGACACTCTGTTGGAGGAACTCAGCTGGTCAGGCAGCATCTATGACAGGGAATAAACTGTTGACGGTTTGGCTGAGGCTCTTCAATGAGAAGGAAGGGTGGAAGAGACCAGAATAAAAGGGTGGGGTGGTGGTAAGGGAAGACTAGCTAGGAGGTGATAAGTAGGTGGGAAAGATAAAGGGCTGGAGAAAGAATCTGATTGGAGAGTCGAGTGGACTGGCAGAAAAGTATGTATGTAATGTACAACTTGGGAGGGAGGGGCATCAGGAAGAGGTTGCTAGCAGTTGAGAAGAGGCAAGATGCCAGAGTGGGGAATAAAGAGACAGTAGAGAATTTTTCAGTACAGTTTTATATTAAAAAAAGACTCAGAAAGCTGGAGGAACTCTGGTCCAGGCATCATCCATGGAGGAAAATGACCAGTAGCAAGCAAGAGAAAATCTGCAGATGCTGGAAATCTGGGCAGCACATACAAAATGTTGAAGGTGCCTGCTGAGTTCCTCCAGCGCATGTGTGTGTGTGTTGCATTGAAATACCGGTACATGTTTTGAGTTGAGACCTTACATCTGGTCTTCACTGCCCATTTTGCTCTAGAGATGTTGCCAGATGACCCTTGAGTTTCTGCAAGGTTTTATTTTTTTGCTGCTCCAGTTTCCAGCTTCTACATATTTTTTGTCTCCACACTATAAAACACAGGTTTGGACACAGCTGGAGCACAGTGTAGTTTTGGTCACTGCCTTGCAGGAAGGACTTATTTGCATTGGAGGAAGCCTTTTCCTCCCTGTTATGCAAGAGACTGAAGTTGGAGGGTGGGGCACCTGAGAGAGTACAGAAGTGTTGAGCGTAGAGTAGGTGTAAGGACGAATCTTCTCACCCAGGGCATGCATTGGGATCTGGAAACCACTGCCAGAAAGGAGTGAACAGAGATGAGGAATTTCTGTAGCTAGCGAGTGAGAAATCTGTGGAAATTGTGATAGATGGCTGTGGAGGCCAACTCATTGGGATAGGTTGATGGGTTCTTGATTAGTCAGTGTCAAAGGATACTGGGAGAAGTCTGGAGAATGGGGTTAAGAGGTATAATAAATCAGCAAGGATGAATTGGTGAAACAGACTTGATTGTCTTGTGGTTTTAACATTAAGTATCTAGATTGGTACTTGAATCACCAAGGCATAAAAAAGCTTGTTTTCAAGATTGTTTAATGTCATTTCCTGTACACAACTAAGGAGAATGAAATAATTGTTACTCTGGATCTTAGTATCTGGAAAAAACCATAAGAAAGTAATTAAAAAAGCATGCCACAGCAACCGTCCAAACGCACACAAGAGGAGCTGTATCAAAACTTTGTTCGGAAGAGCAAAGACGCGCTGCAGCATGGTGGAACTAAAGAATAGAGGAGAGACGTCTATCTTAAAGTACTTGAAGGAAACAGATACCCACAGAATTTCATGCGAGGTCAACAATGCACCATCCAAGGAGTGACCAAGTGGGTTGTCTTTTCATACATTTTGAAATATCTCAGATGACAGCCTGACTGCTCTAAGAATATAGAATTTCAGTCACTCACAAGCCAGCAGCAACATTGAGGTGACTACTTCACAAAAGAATGAGCCAGGCTATTGGACAAGACCAACGTGGTCTACGAAATCCAATGTGGGGACTGCAGGAAATGTTGGCCAGTCTGTCCACGAGGATCCATGAACATCAACTGGCTGTAAAGTGGCACGACCAACTCTCCCTATTCTCTACCGGTGCAGATCGAGAGGGAACAAGTTTGACTAGGCATCGGTGAGAGTGATAATGTGAGCAAATGTGCGTCATGCATGAGAATTCATAAAGGGTGGTTTTCTGTAACCACTTGGATCTCTATCCTACTATGAGTTGATGTGGACAACATTCCTGACCCACAGCCAATCGGCGACAAGATTTCCTCCCCCACGTCACAATTATGTTTCTGAAATGATGTACAATCTGCTGATTGAAAAGTATATAAAGGCCAAGCATTCGGAGGACACACCACAATCACCAGTGCCCTGACAGTGTCTCTTCACATGGTGACAAAACGCTCGCGAGTAAATTGCTGAGATCTGAGAATGACTCGACCGAGCCATACACCATGATGATAAATACATAAGGTTGCTTAATATTGGACTTGGCATTGATAAATGTTATGCCTGTATTATAAATTATAGGCTTGGCACTGATTGGCATGCTATGTAGATTGAAATTTGTTGGTCAGTATGGTTGTGATGGGCTGAATGGCCTGTATGTTGAGGCCTTCCATTGTCATGGTCAGCCTTGGATTTTGGGTGTCAGCTGTCTTAGTGATATGCAGGTCAGTATGTAGGCCAGGGCAGTACGATATGTAGAGTAAGTTGTTACCCATGAAGCAGGCTTCCCCTCTCCACACAGCTGAGGAATCCAAAGGAACATCAGAGACCAATGCAGATTGGAACCAGTCTTGTCACAGGAGTTGCCAGTCAGCATTGAGCTCAACATGGAACTCCAGGTCCAGATATTTTTTCCCCCCTTGGGGCTTATTCCCGAGGCCTTTTCAATGAGTGGGTATAACTGCAAGGCAGCACATGTTTGAGATCGGGGTTTTCCTTCTCCAACCACAGCAGATGAGCCCTGTGTACCCAAAGGCCTGTTTGCATTTAATGAATAAAACTCCATTCCTAATATTCAGTATCTTCTGTGACATAAGAGAATCATTATATGTATTGGATTCTGCTCCTGGGGAGCTTGTGGCTTGAGTTCCTGCAAATCAAGATGCCAGTGAAAGGTTCAGCCTACTGAATCAGCTTTATATAGTCACCAAACTTGGCAAAGTAGTTGATAAATGACTGAGTTCAAAGTTCAGTGTAAATTATCCTGGTAATTTTTGTTTCTTTGAAAGTGCAAATGTTGATTTGAAATATTGAATGAGCAAAGTGATTTTCTTTATCAGGCAATGTTATTTAGAAAAGCAAGCTTTAAGCATCTGTCTCCTTGATTATCTGTTCTGTACCTTACAATAGTATTAATGTACTTTAGTTATTTATGTGATTCATCAATAGATTTTATCCTTGCTGTAAGAGCCTGATGGTTCTTGGACAAAAGGGATAACCACATTCACTTGCCCATCTATTGAGATATTTGCACAACCAATGATCTCACTTTAAGGACTCTTATCTCATGTTCTCGTTAGTTATTGCTATCTATTTATATTTGCATTTGCACAGTTTTCTGTGCTCTTGATTTTTCATTTATCCTCTTTACAGTTACTATTCTATAGATTTGTTGGGTATGTCCACAGGAAAATGGGTCTCAGGTTTGTGTATGGTGACTTGCAAGTAGTTTGATAATATAATTTACTTTGATTTACAATAATAACATGGCACCAGATGAATTCCCCTGTTGATAATTAGGAACTAATATAGTTTTATAGTACTGTAGTAGTATTGGTAGCATTCTAATTTGTTCTGTCTTTCATTTAAAAACCTAATTTGTAGTTTGTCTTTTTTTTAAATATGTATATTTAACCATGAAACTTTGGCCAATTGGGGTAGCTGCTAAATTAGGCTTAAAATGTACTATTCCTGATGTATCCCAATTAACCAGAATCTACTATTTATAATATAGAGGATTTTTTTGCTCATTGTACCCATTCTAGTCAAAAACCAAGTATTCAGATGAAACCAGCTCTCTATAATATGACAGATCACATCCAGTACTTCAGAATGAAGGTACTTCCCTCCCTTTGGTCTTTCATGTATTTTGTTCCAGTGAGTAATGCTGGTGGTGAGCATCTGTTTTAACTTCCTCCTGATCTGTCGATCTTAATCCCAGTCCTTCAGTTGTGATGTCTCCACTAAGGAAATGCAGCACTTTGTTCTCCCGCTAATAATGATGCGCGTTGGTCAAACCCTTCATTACATAGAAACATAGAAAATAGGTGCAGGAGTAGGCCATTCGGCCCTTCGAACCTGCACCGCCATTTATTATGATCATGGCTGATCATCCAACTCAGAACACCGCCCCAGCCTTCCCTCCATACCCCCTGACCCCCGTAGCCACAAGGGCCGTATCTAACTCCCTCTTAAATATAGCCAATGAACTGGCCTCAACTGTTTCCTGTGGCAGAGAATTCCACAGATTCACCACTCTCTGTGTGAAGAAGTTTTTCCTAATCTCGGTCCTAAAAGGCTTCCCCTCTATCTTCAAACTGTGACCCCTCGTTCTGGACTTCCCCAACATTGGGAACAATCTTCCTGCATCTAGCCTGTCCAATCCCCTTAGGATTTTATATGTTTCAATCAGATCCCCCCTCAATCTTCTAAATTCCAACGAGTACAAGCCCAGTTCATCCAGTCTTTCTTCATATGAAAGTCCTGCCATCCCAGGAATCAATCTGGTGAACCTTCTTCGTACTCCCTCTATGGCAAAGATGTCTTTCCTCAGATTAGGGGACCAAAACTGCACACAATACTCCAGGTGTGGTCTCACCAAGGCCTTGTACAACTGCAGTAGTACTTCCCTGCTCCTGTACTCAAATCCTCTCGTTATAAATGCCAGCATACCATTCGTCTTTTTCACCGCCTGCTGTACCTGCATGCCCACTTTCAATGACTGGTGTATAATGACACCCAGGTCACGTTGCACCTCCCCTTTTCCTAATCGGCCACCATTCAGATAATAATCTGTTTTCCTATTTTTGCCACCAAAGTTGATAACTTCACATTTATCCACATTAAATTGCATCTGCCATGAATTTACCCACTCACCCAACCTATCCAAGTCACCCTGCATCCTCTTAGCATCCTCCTCACAGCTAACACTGCCACCCAGCTTCGTGTCATCCGCAAACTTGGAGATGCTGCATTTAATTCCCTCATCCAAGTCATTAATATATATTGTAAACAACTAGGGTCCCAGCACTGAGCCTTGCGGTACCCCACTAGTCACCGCCTGCCATTCTGAAAAGGTCCTGTTTATTCCCACTCTTTGCTTCCTGTCTGCTAACCAACTCTCCACCCACACCAATACCGTACCCCCAATATCGTGTGCTTTAAGTTTGCACACTAATCTCCTGTGTGGGACCTTGTCAAAAGCCTTCTGAAAATCCAAATATACCACATCCACTGGTTCTCCCCTATCCACTCTACTAGTTACATCCTCAAAAAATTCTATGAGATTCGTCAGACATGATTTTCCTTTCACAAATCCATGCGGACTTTGTCCGATCATTTCACCACTTTCCAAATGTGCTGTTATCACATCCTTGATAACGGACTCCAGCAGTTTCCCCACCACCGACGTTAGGCTAACCGGTCTATAATTCCCCGGTTTCTCTCTCCCTTTTTTAAAAAGTGGAGTTACATTAGCCACCCTCCAATCCTCAGGAACTAGTCCAGAATCTAACGAGTTTTGAAAAATTATCACTAATGCATCCACTATTTCTTGGGCTACTTCCTTAAGCACCCTGGGATGCAGACCATCTGGCCCTGGGGATTTATCTGCCTTCAATCCCTTCAATTTACCACTTCCCTACTAACATGTATTTCGCTCAGTTCCTCCATCTCACTGGACCCTCTGTCCCCTACTATTTCTGGAAGATTATTTATGTCCTCCTTAGTGAAGACAGAACCAAAGTAATTATTCAATTGATCTGCCATGTCCTTGCTCCCCATAATCAATTCACCTGTTTCTGCCTGCAGGGGACCTACATTTGTCTTTACCAGTCTTTTCCTTTTTACATATCTATAAAAGCTTTTACAGTCCGTTTTTATGTTGCCTGCCAGTTTTCTCTCATAATCTTTTTTTCCCCTTCCTAATTAAGCCCTTTGTCCTCCTCTGCTGAACTCTGAATTTCTCCCAGTCCTCAGGTGAGCCACTTTCTCTGGCTAATTTGTATGCTTCTTCTTTGGAATTGATACTATCCCTAATTTCTCTTGTCAGCCACGGGTGCACTACCTTCCTTGATTTATTCTTTTGCCAAACTGGGATGAACAATTGTTGTAGTTCATCCATGCAACCTTTAAATGCTTGCCATTGCATATCCACCGTCAATCCTTTAAGTGTCATTTGCCAGTCTATCTTAGCTAATTCACGTCTCATACCTTCAAAGTTACCCCTCTTTAAGTTCAGAACCTTTGTTTCTGAATTAACTATGTCACACTCCATCTTAGTGAAGAATTCCACCATATTATGGTCACTCTTACCCAAGGAGCCTCTCACGACAAGATTGCTAATTAACCCTTCCTCATTGCTCAAAACCCAGTCCAGAATAGCCTGCTCTCTAGTTGGTTCCCCGACATGTTGGTTCAAAAAACCATCCCGCATACATTCCAAGAAATCCTCTTCCTCAGCACCTTTACCAATTTGGTTCACCCAATCTACATGTAGATTGAAGTCACCCATTATAACTGCTGTTTCTTTATTGCACACATTTCTAATTTCCTGTTTAATACCATCTCCGACCTCACTACTACTGTTAGGTGGCCTGTACACAACTCCCACCAGCGTCTTCTGCCCCTTAGTGTTACGCAGCTCTACCCATATCGATTCCACATCTTCCCGGTTTATGTCCTTCCTTTCTATTGCGTTAATCTCTTCTTTAACGAGCAACGCCACCCCACCTCCCCTTCCTTCATGTCTATCCCTCCTGAATATTGAATATCCCGGAACGTTGAGCTCCCATCCCTGGTCACCCTGGAGCCATGTCTCTGTGATTCCCAACTATATCATAATCATTAATAACAATCTGCACTTTCAATTCATCCACCTTATTACGAATGCTCCTTGCATTGACACACAAAGCCTTCAGGCGCTCTTTTACAACTCTCTTAGCCCTTATACAATTATGCTGAAAAGTGTCCCTTTTTAATGCTTGCCCTGGATTTGTCGGCCTGCCACTTTTACTTTTCTCCATAGTACTTTTTGTTTCTACCCTCACTTTACACCCCTCTGCCTCTCTGCACTGGTTCCCATCCCCCTGTAGTGAACTAACCTCCTCACGCCTAGCCTCTTTAATTTGATTCCCACCCCCCCAACCATTCTAGTTTAAAGTCACCTCAGTAGCCCCCGCTAATCTCCCTGCCAGGATATTGGTCCCCCTAGGATTCAAGTGCAACCCGTCCTTTTTGTACAGGTCACGCCTGCGCCAAAAGAGGTCCCAATGATCCAAAAACTTGAATCCCTGCCCCCTGCTCCAATCCCTCAGCCACGCATTTATCCTCCACCTCATCGCATTCCTACTCTCACTGTCGCGTGGCACAGGCAGTAATCCCGAGATTACTACCTTTGCGGTCCTTTTTCTCAACTCCCGTCCTAGCTTCCTATATTCTCCTTTCAGGACCTCATCCCTTTTCCTACCTATGTCATTGGTACCTATATGTACCACGACCTCTGGCTCCTCACCCTCCCACTTCAGGATATCTTGGACACGATCAGAAATATCCTGGACCCTGGCACCAGGGAGGCAAACTACCATCCGGGTCTCTGGACTGCATCCACAGAATCGCCTATCTGACCCCCTTACTATCGAGTCCCCTATCACAACTGCCCTCCTCTTCCTTGCCCTACCCTTCTGAGCTATAGGGCCGGACTCTGTGCCAGAGGCACGGCCACTGCCGCTTCTCCCGGGTAAGCTGTCCCCCCCAACAGTACTCAAACAGGAGTACCTATTGTTAAGGGGCACAGCCACCGGGGTACTCCCTATTACCTGACCTTTCCCCTTCCCCCTCCTAACCGTGACCCACTTGTCTGCCTCCCGTGGCCCCGGCGTGACCACCTGCCTGCAGCTCCTCTCTATCACCTCCTCACTCTCCCTGACCAGACGAAGGTCATCGAGCTGCAGCTCCAGTTCCGCAACGCGGTCCCTAAGGAGCTGCATCTCGATGCACTTGGCGCAGATGCAGACGTCCGGGAGGCTTGGAGACTCCAGGGCCTCCCACATCCGACACCGAGAACAGCAAACTGCCCTCACACTCATACTGCCCCTCTCCTCAAATAACAACAGAAAATGAATGCCAAACCTCCCTCGCCTCGCCTGTTTCAGCCTAAGCCCGTTGAGTCGAAGCCCTTAAGTCTTCACTCTGCTCCTGGCTCCTGTTGTAATGTCAAACCCAACATTACATGACATTTTATATGCCAAAGATCAAAGGACAGTTCTATATTTACTGTGTATCTGCAATACTTTTTGAATTGCATACAACTTTCACACCATCTTCATTGCATCCACATTCCAAACAATGTTAATCACCTGTCTGGTTTTTCAATTGACTGTTCTTCACAGCTCTTGGAGCCTATTGTCCAGAGCTGCATTTTAAATTTAATGTACTGTCCATGTTCAGCTCAAAAGATTGGTTGCTGAAGTTAATATTTTGCTATACACTCCCAAGTCCAGAATATGCTTTAACAATACTAAATCTGATTCTGGTGTGTGGGTGTCACAGATGGTAGAGTTGTCATCTCTCTAGACCTTACTTTGAACCTGACCTGTACAGTCTGTGTGGAGTTTTCACTTTCTCCCTCTGGGTGCTCTAGTTTCCCCTCTTGTCCCAGTGGCCATTCAGTTGGTTGCTGTAATCTGCTTGTAGTGTGTAGGTGGATGGTAGGAGCAGGATTACTCAGAGCTGACGTAGATTGGATGAACTGACTGTCCTTTTGTAAGAATTGTGGATGGGAGGGAGTACAAGAGTCTGGGCTCAACTCCCTTCCCCCTTACTTTCTTCCCGTAAATGCATTGATGCTGTTTGCCCCCCAACAACTTCTGTGAGTGAGTTCCACTTTCCCGGTGCTCTTTATTTAAAAATAATAATTCTCCTGAATTTCTGGTGTTCACTTGTGGGTCTTTTTTGTGAATACCTTGAAATCGTGCAGTACTTTTTGGAAATGCCGTGTCATAGCAGTTACTGTAACACTTTACAGCACCAACTAACAGACCGGGGTTCAATTCCTGCCACTCTGTAAGGAATTTGTACATTCTTCCTGCCACTGTGGGTTTCCTCTGGGTGCTCTGGTTGCCTCCCCCCCCCCCCATTCTAAAAGACACAGGATCAAGAGTTATTAAGTTGTGGGGATGCTATATTGGCACTGGAAGTGTGGAGACTCCCGTGAGCAGCTCCTGAACATCTTCGGGCTGTGTTGGTTGACGCAAGGAATGCATTTTGCTGTGCTGTGAACTACAGATGACAAAAAGGGGAACCTCTAATAAATAGCTATGCCCTTTCCTACAATTGGTGGCAGTGGCTCACCACTTTGGGTCAAGTGAACTGGGTTCTACCCTGACTTTGGGAACTGTGTGACGTTTGCATTTTTTCCCCTGGGACTGTGTGGGGTTTCCTCTGGGTACTGGGTGGCCTGCTGGGTTAACCGGCTGCTGTAAATTGCACCTAGTGGAGGGCACGCAGGGTGAATAATTGAGGCAATTAAGTGTAGGAGTTGCTTGTGGTCACAAGCACTGGCAGGCTACTCACACACTCTCTCATTCACTTTATCCCTCTTCTACTCAAATCTTATATCACTGAGATGACTCACTTGGCTGGCTCCCTTGAAGGACAATGATAAGCAGGAGAGTGATTGGGGAAGGGTATTTATTTTTTATTTGTAAATATTGCACATTTACAGACCCTTCCACATTGAGTGGTTCCATTTAATTTCAGAACGTATACAACCTGAATTTCTTGCTCTTCACAGACATCCACGAAACAGAAGAAAAGCTCCAAAGATTGAATGACGGGAAAACACTGGAACCTCAAAGCCACACGCGTACACCATCAACCTTCCCTCCGTTTGTTTCAGTAGGAAGCATCAACCACCCCCACCAACTTCCATGCAAACAATAGCAAAAATCCTCAAATGCACCATGATTTAAGTCCATTTAAAAAAAACACTACAGTCCATAACCCAGCACTTTGACATGCCACAGGCTCTCTCACATTTCTCCAGTTTCCTCCCATGTTCCAAAGATGTATGGTTAAGGTTAGTAAGTTGTAGGCATGTTATGTTGGCACCAGCAGTGCTCAGTCCTTGCTGATGTGATTTGACACAAATGATACATTTCATTTTTTTCACCATGTGCATGTGACAAATGGGGGGGGCTATCCTGTGCCTCCCAGTTACACACGTGACCAATTAACCTACCAACTCCTTTGGAATGTGGGAGGAAGCCCACGCGGGAACGTAGAAACTCCTTTTAAGGACAGCAGTGGAATCGAGCCTGCGTCACTGGCCCTGTACTACTGTCACCCTAACTCCTTTGCTCCTGCGTAACTGAAAAGAGAATCTGATAGGATTCTTGAAGGGGGGAAATCTTCAATGTTCAAAGTTGTATAGTGTATACAACTTTGAAATTCGTCTCCTTGTAGACAAAACAAAGAAACCCAGAATGACTTTTTTTTAAAACAACAAGTCTGACAAACATTAGACATGCAGAGAAAACAATAGAAACAAATAAATTTGCATTCGGAGCTGATGCTGATGGAAAAAGTCTGTCCACAGATACGAAGCCGCAGCCTCAGTTCAGTGCAGAACAGAGTGAACGTCATGGAGCAGTGAGCTGAACTGGCCCATCCCTCTCCCTGACACCCCTGATCCTGGCCTTTTGGCACTTTGAGTAAAGAGCCAGGAAGCGTGAATCACTCCATGAAAAATATTTGTTCTATGAAAAATATAATTGGTGTGGGAGGGGCAGTCCCCTGGAATGTTTTTACTTTGGGGAATTTCTGGGGGACATTGAGTGTTCATCACTCTTCTGCATCACCACTCTAAATTCTAATGAGGCGTTGCTGTCACAGCGGAGAAAGCACGTCAATATCTCTACTATGTCAGGATGCTAAAGGAATTCAGCACGTCTCCGTTGGCACTTGCCAGTTCTTATTGATGCACCATAGAAAGCATTCTACCGGGGTGCATAATGTACAGCAACTGCTTTGCTCAAGACCTCAAACTGGAGAGTCTCCCGCTCGATGCTGACTGAGGAAGGTCCCTGCGTTCAGATGGTTTCTCTCTCCCGCTCGATGCTGACTGAGGAAGGTCCCTGCGTTCAGATGGTTTCTCTCTCCCGCTCGATGCTGACTGAGGAAGATACCTGCGTTCAGATGGTTTCTCTCTCACGCTCGATGCTGACTGAGGAAGGTCCCTGCGTTCAGATGGTTTCTCTCTCCCGCTCGATGCTGACTGAGGAAGGTCCCTGCGTTCAGATGGTTTTTCTGTCCCGCTCGATGCTGACTGAGGATCATGCTGGAATCCTGGGTCAAGGGCAAGGTTTAATTGGTGCAGTTTGTGGATTGGACTTATAGTTCACATTATGATGTGTTTTTTGTTGCTATCCTGGGCATTTGTTTTGAATCGGGGCAGCCTACCAAAAACGAACACTGAGCTGGACTGAATATGCCTGGATTCTATTTGATTGTTTCTCACTCAATTGTTGCTGTTTTGCATGTGTGTGGGTAGGTGTTTGTTTATTCTTTGAATTAGGTTCCATGGTTTTCTTTGTTTGATGGCTGTCTGTGGCGAAGATGAATCTTGGTTGTATACTGTATACATTGATAATGCATGTTGAATCTTTGAGTTGTAGGCACAGCCCAGCACATCACAGAAACCAGTCTTCCCTCTATAGGATTCTGTCATTACTTACTGCCTCAGTAAAGCAGCCAGCACAATCAAAGACTCTGCACATTCTCTCCTGTTTTCTTCTCTTCTACCCCCTCAAAAAAAAATTGGGTTGAAGATATAAAAGCCTAAAAGGATGTCACCAGGCTCAGGGCTTCTGTTATCACACTTGAGAGGACCTCTTGTACGATAAGATAGACTCTTGGCCTCAGTCTGTCTTGTTTATGATCTTCTACTTTATTGCACTGCATTTTGTTTTTAGGAGCTTTAAAACTTTATTCTGCATTCTGTTATTATTTTACTTTGTTCTACCTCAATGCACTGTGTAATGAATTGATCTATATGCGCAATATTCAAGACAAAGTTTTCACTGCATATTGCTACTTGTGGCAATAATATGCCTTAAATGCTACTGATTAAAGACCTGGTTGGATGTTGGTAATGTAAAATACTGCTACTGGTTCATTGGTGAAAATGGCGGGGCAGGTGTGTGTGTCCTGGGTTGTTGTACAGACCAGACCCTCGTGCCCTGGTGTGGCTGTTATAGCCTTCCAGGCGAGGAAGTACTGGAGGCCATGTGGGAGAGAACAGAGTCACAGCAGGTTGGAGACTGGCCCCTTGCCAATGCTGCCCTCTAGTGTTCGGTGCTTGCAATACAAGCTGGGACGCTTGAGGTTGACCCAGCACGAGACATGCTGCTTTCTGTCCATCTGCTTTATCAGTGCAAGAAGAACAACTGCTACATTCTTGTTCTTGCAGAAAAGTGGCTCCAGGCCAATATCCAATCTTCAGGCCATTCGGCTTGGGGATTGGTGCTCATATTTTTGTGTCTAGATATGCTGTGTGGTAGTGTTTTGCACCTTGGCCCTCGCAGGGGAGTGATGTTTCATTTAGCTGTGTGAATGTGTATGGTTGAATGATAATTAAACTTGAGCTAATATACCAAAATCAGGTCTGCTTGGACAGGATTGAATCTTCCCAGAACATCCACTCTGAGTCTGTATTCTTGGTGGATTTTGATCTAGGGTCAGATAATCCTAAAGAAATCCAAGTCCTGAACTCAGTGAATCAGCAATGTCACAATGCTACTAGCACCAGCTTAGCTTGCCCACAACATGCTAACCCTAACCTGTACAGGACAGTGAGAAGAAACTAGAACGCTCAGGAAAGCCACGTGGTCATGAAGAGAATGTACTTTCTCCTTAAAGACAGCTGCAGGAATCAAACGCTGATCTTGCTGTGCAGATAGAAGAGAGGTGAATATTTGCTTTTTGGATTAGGGTGAAATGGTGCTCCCGGTATCTGTCCTGATGTTAATGGCTGTAATTAAATATTGTAGGGGGATAGTACAGATTATCTAGTGACATTTCGGATGCGGTGGGGAGTTCAGAAGCCTGTTGGCCTGGGGAAAGAAATTGTTTCCCATCCTGACCATTCTTGTCTTTTATGCATTGGGGTCTCCTACCTGATGGTAGAAAGTCAGAGGATGCTGGCTGGATGGGTGGGACCCTTGAACACCAAGGGCCCTGAGTATGTAACACTCCTGATAAATGTCCCCGGTGGATGGTGGGGTGACCCCTGTGATCCCCTCAGCCATTCTCAGTCCTGTGTAGGGACTTCCGTCCAGTGCTCCCGTAACAGGTGGAGATGCAACTTGTCAGGATGCTGTCAATGTTGTTCCTGTAAAATTTGGTTAAGATGACTGGGGGAGTGGTGGTGGGCAGCCTCACTTGCTTCAATTTTCTTAGGAAGTGGAGTGCTGCTAGGCCTTAATCAGGGAGGTGATATTGAGGAACAAAAGTGCGGTCTTTTGTAACTCCCAGGGGCTCGGTGCTGTTAACTCTACAGAGGAGCTGTGTATGAGCAGAGGGGGATGGTTCATCTGTACCTTCAACCCTTTGAGATTGTTCAGACATGCATTCCCATCATGGTTATTTTTAAAACAAAATCAACCATATTGAACTTTCAATGAAATTGCATATCTTCAATGGTATATAAATCTATCTCATCTCCTTCCTACAATACCCTCAAAATACTGGAGGAATTCGGCAGGCCAGGCAGCATCTGTGGAGGGTAATGGTCACTGTTTTGGGCCCAGACCCTTCATCAGGAAACGTTGACTATCCATTTCCCTCCTTGGATGCTTCCTGACCTGCTGAGTTCCTCTATCACTTTGTGTGTTGCTCAAGATTTCCAGCTCTGTAGAATCTCTTGTGTCTATCATATCCCTAAATGTTTTAACAACTTGGACTTGTGTCCAATGGGTAATAGTCATGGAAAGCTACAGCAGTGAAATGGGCACTTTGGCCCATCCAGTCTGCGCTGAACTATTTAAATTGCCTTGTTCCAAGAACCTGCACCCAGTCCTTAGCCCTACATACCCTTGCCATTCCATGTACATACCCAAACTTCTCTTGAATGTTGAAATCAAAATTTCATCCACTGCTTGTGCGGGCAGCTCGTTCCACACTCTCACCACCCTTTGACTGAAGAAGTTTCCCTTGTTCTCCTTAAACACTTCACCTTGCACCCTTGACCCATGGCCTCTGATTGTAGTCCCACCCAACCTTAGTTGGTGAGGACTCTCCTTGCACTTACTCCATCTATACCCTTTATAATTTTGTATACCTCTATCAAATCTCCCCTCGATCTTCTATGTTCCAAGGAATAAAGTCCTAACCTATTCAATCCTTCCATATCACTTAGGTCCTCAGTCCCAGCAACATCCTTATAAATTTTCTGTATACTCTTTCAATCTTATTTGCATCTTTCCTGTAGGTAGGTAACCAAAACTGCATACATCATATACAACTTCAATGTAACATCCCACTTTCTGTACTTGGTACTGTCATTTACAAATGGCAATGTGCCAAAAGTTTTCTTTACGACTTTATCTACCTATGATGCCACCTTCAATGAATTAAGGATCTATTATTCCCAGATCACTCTGTTCTACCACACTCCTCAGTCCCCTACCATTTACTGTAAGACCTACTCATTGGTGCAACACCTCCCAGTTGTCTGTATTGAATTCCATCTGCCATTTTTCAGCCCATTTTCCCATCTGATGCAGATCCCTCTGCAAGCCATGATGGCCTTCCTCGCTGTCCACTAAATCGCAATATTGGTGTCGTCAGCAAATTTGCTGATCCAGTTAACCACATGATCATCTAACTGGATGATAATAGATTAACAACAAAGGACCATACCGATCCCTGCAGCACACCACTAGTTACAGGTCTCCAGTCAGAGGCAACTCCCAAGCTTCTCCCATAAACCCAATGTCTGATTCAATTTATTACCTCCTCCTGAATGCCAAGCGACTGAACCTTCTTGACCAACTTCCAAAGTGTATGTAGACAACAGCTACTGCCTTGCCTTCATCCACTTTCCTGGTAACTTCTTCAAAACTCTAAGTTGGTTAGACATGATCTATCACACACAAAGCCATGCTGACTATCCTTAATCAGTCCATGTCTGTCAAAGTACTTGTATATCCGGTCCCTTGGAATATCTTCCAATAACTTTCCCACAACTGATGTCGGACTCTCCAGCCTATAATTTTCTGGTTTATGTTTAGAGCCTTTTTTCCCCAAACAATAGAACCACGTTAGTTATCATCCAATCCTATGGTACCTCTTCCGTTGCTAGGGCCTCAGTAATTCCTGTACTTGCCTCCTGTAACGTCTGAGAGAACACCTTGTCAGGCCCCGGGGATTTATCCACCCTGATTTGCCTCAGGGTAGCAAACTATACGGGGTCCACAAAGTTGATGCTGATTTTTGCTTCAATTCTATGGACACTATCCATCTCCCGAGTAAATAAAAATGCAAAGAACGTATTTAAGATCTTTTCCCATCTGTTTTGGCTCCACACATGGATTACCATTTTGGTCTTCCAGAGGGCCGGTTTTGCTCCTTGCAATCCTATTGCTCTTGACATGCCAGAAGAATTCCCTTGGGATTCTCCTTGTCCGCTAGTGCAACTTCATGCCACCTTTTAGCTCTCCTGATTTCTTTAAGTGTACTCTTGCATTTCTTGTACTCCACAAGTACCTCATTTGTTCCTACTTGCCTATACCTGCTAGGCGTCTCCTTTTTTTAGTTTCTTATCCAGGGCCTCAATATCTCTTGAAAACAAAGGCTCCCTAAACCTGTTACCTTTACCTTTTCATTCTGACAGGCACAGACAAACTTTTGTACTTTTTTTTTGGAAGGCCTTCCACTTTCTAAGTACACTTTTGCCAGAAAACAGCCTGTCCCAATCCATATTTACCAGATCAATTCTGATACCATCAAAATTGGCCTTTCTCCAGTTTAGAATCTTAAACCATGGTCCAGACCTATCCTTTTACGTACTTACTTTGAAACTAATGGTATTGTGGTCACTGGCTGCAAAGTGTTCCCCTACACAAACTTCTATCACCTGCCCTGTCTCATTCTCTAATAGCAGATCAAGTATCACACACTCTCTCATTGGGACTTGAATGCACTGATGAAGGAAAATTTCCTGAAAACATTTGACAAACTCTATCCTATTTAATACTTTTACAGTAAGATTTCCAGTCAATATGTGGAAAGTTAAAATCACCTACTATAATACTTTGTGTTTCTTGCAATAGTCTGATCCCTTTACGTTTGTTTTTCTAAATCTCACGGACTTTTGGATGATCTGTAATATAGCCCCATTAAAGTGGTCATACCTTTCTTATTCCTCAGTTCTACCCATGCAGCCTCACTAGTTGAGTTCTCTAGTCTGTCCTGATAGAGCACTGCTGTGATATTTTCCCTGATTAGTAACACTACCCCTGAGTGAAGTTTCTCGTCTCAGCTCTCAATGATTGAGAATAATTTGTGCATAATTCATCTGTAGATTTAATTCTTATTTTCCTAAGTTGTGTGTACTACTGTGCTTTGCACCCTGGTCTGGAGAAACATTGTCTTGTTTGACAGTATATAAGTAAATGACAATATAGTTGTGTTGTTTTTTTTTTTGGCAAGAGACTGTAGGGAAAGGATTGGGGAAAACATGGAGGGGTGGTTGAAGACTAGAATTGGGGAGTACATGAAGGGGGTGAAGACAGTGCTTAAGGGGAAAAGTACTTAACATCTTTCACTGTTTGACAGAATTCCGCTGACAAAATTCCAATCCATCCGCCACTCGCTGACGGATGTTGCAGTCTCTGTTGAGAATCTTGTTGCTGCCGGACAGCTTGGGAATGGGAAGTACACTGAGTCCTCGGGAGATACTCCGGAAATCCTCTCAAACTACCTGGATGTGAGTACAGGTGCTTGCTAAGCAAGGATTGTCCACTGCAGTCTGTGCAGGATGTAATGTTGAGACTTTATAAAGCATTGGTGAGGCCTCACATGGAGTATTGTGAGCATCTTTGGGGCCCCTTATCTTCCAAAGGATGTGCTGAAATTGGAGTGTTCAAAAGGGGTTCACAAAAATGATTCCAGGATTGAATGGCTTGTCATATGAAGAGTGTCTGATTGCTCTGGGCCTGTATTCATTAGAATTCAGAAGAATGAGGGATGATCTCATAGAAACCTATCAAATGTTGAAAGGCCTAGATAGGGTGGCTGTGGAGAGGATGTTTCCTATGGTGGGAGAGTCTAAGACCAGAGGGGACAGACTCAGAATAGAGGGGTGTCCCTTTAGAATGGAGATGGAGGAATTTCTTTATCCAAAGGTTTCAATGGGTACATTTAATGTCAAATGTATACAATATACATCCTAAAATTCTTTTTCTTTGCAAACATCCACAAAAAATAGGAATGCCCCAAAGAATAAATGACAGTTAAATGTTAGAACCCTAAAGCCTCCCCCTCCCACGTATAAGCAGGGTGGTGAATCTGTGGAGCTCCTTGCCATGGGCAAATGTGGAGGCAAAGCCTTTATGTATATTTAAGGTGGAGGTTGATAGAATCTTGATTCAGTTTTCCTCTCCCCATATCATTTCATGCCCTGACCAACCATGGTGTAATGGTAGAGCAGACTTGATGGGCCAAATGGCCTAATTCTGCTCCTGTATCTTGTGGTCTTGGTCTGTCTCTGGATTATCATTTCTACACACTCCTTTCCTAACTTTATGCTGTTTCTGATTTATGTCGCCCTCCTTGCTCTCTTATCTGGAGCAACATAAAAAGATGGAGGCGGTCAACAGGTCAGGGAATTTTTTTTTAGTACTGAAATACTGCATGGAGTTGTCCCTCTCAGCCCTTTCAGCAATGCTGTTGTTTTTTTTTCTTAAATCCCTGGCCTAATCATGGGACAGTTTACAGTGGCCAATTATCCTACGAACCGGTATGTCTTTGGACTGTGGGAGGAAACTGGAGCACCCAGAGGAAACCCTCATGGTCACGGGGAGAGTGTATAAACTCCTTACAGCAGTGGCGGGAATTGAACCTGGGTCACTGGTACTGTAAAGTGCTGTGCTAACAGCTATGCTACTGTGCCTTCCCCATGGAGAGAAGTGAACAGCTGATCTTCGGAGCCTTCATCAGGACTGGAAGGAAAGAGGAGATGGGCCAGTATTAAAGGGGTTAGGGGAGCATTGGAGCAAGACCTAACAGGTGTTTCTGGGGAAAAATGAGGAAGGTGCAGGATATGTGTTAAAAAATGAAGAAATACTCAAATGGTAAAATGGTATAATACAACCGTGACTGACGAGGGAAGTCAAAGCTCTTGTAAAAGCAAAAGAAATGGTATGCAACAAAGCAAAAATTAGTGGGAATTTAGAGGATTGGGAAGGTTTTAAAAACCTACAGAGAGCAACTTTTATATAAAAAAAGATATCATTAGGCAAAGGATGAAAGCAAGCTAGCAAATACTATCAGAGTGGATAGCAAGTTTTTTTCAAGTATGTTTTTAAAAAAAAAATAATAAGAGAAATGAGAGTGGACATGGGACCACTAGAAAATGAGGCAGGAGAAATAATAACAGGGGACAAGGAGATGGCTGATGAACTAAATGAGTATTTTGCACCAGTCTTCACTGGAAGACACTAGCAGTAAGCCTGATGTTGTAGTGTGTGAAGGAAGAGAAGTGGGTGCAGTTACTGTTACAAGAGAAGGTGCTCAAAAAGCTGAAAGACCTAAAGGTACACAAGTCACTCGGACCAGATGAACTGCACCCTAGGGTTCTGAAAGAGGTGGCATTAGAAATGATGTTTCAAAAAAAAATCATTGGATTCTGGCATAGCGCCAGAGGACTGGAAAACTGCAAATATCACTTCACTCCTTTTAAGAAAGGAGGAAGGCAGCAGAAAGGAAATTGTAGATGAATTAGTCGGACCTCAGTGGCTGGAAGATGTTACTCAATTGTTAATGATGAGGTGATGGAGTATTTGGTGACACAGGACAAGATGGTACCAAGTCAGCATGGTTTCCTGCAGGAAAAATCCTGCCTGACGAACCTGTTGGAATTCTTTGAGGAGATTACAAGTAGGATAGATGAAGGCGATGTGGTGGATGTTGCATATTTGGTCTTCTAGAAGGCCTTTGACAAGGTGCCACACATCATGGACTGGATGCAGGTCAATGGGACTAGCGGAATAATGTTTCGGCACAGACTAGAAGGGCCGAATGGCCTGTTTTCTGTGCTGTAGTGTTCTGAGGCTGCTTACCTGTGGTATTACAGGACAGTTACTAACAGAGAGCATTGGCTGATTGGTGGGAGGCAGCGAGTGGGATCAAAGAATCCTTTTCTGGTTGGCTGCCAGTGACTAGTGTTCTGCAGGTGTTGGGGGCCACTTTTTATGCTGTATTTAAATGATTTTAGATGATGGAGTAGCTGGTTTTGTTGCCAGGTTTGCAGATGATATGAAGAGTGGTGGAGAGGCAGGCAGTGTTGAGGAAATGGGTAGAGTACAGAAGGACTTGGACAGATTAGGAGAATGGGCAAGAAAGTGGCACATGAAATACAATGTTGGAAAATGCATGGTCATGTACTTTGGTAGTAAAAATGTGAGCTATTTTCTAAACTGGGAGAAAATCCAAAAATCTGAGATGCAAAAGGACTTGGAGCCCTTGTGCAGAACAGAAAGATCAGCTTGCAGGTTGAGTTGGTGAGGAAGGCAAATGCCATGTTAGCATTTATTTCAAGAGGTCTAGAATACAAGAGCAAGGATGTGATGCTGAGGCTTCATAAGGCACTGGTAAGGCCTCAGTTGAGTATTGTGAACAGTTTTGTGCCCCTCATCTTAGAAAAGATGTGCTGGCATTGGAGAGGGTCCAGAGGAGGTTCACAAGGATGATTCCAGGAATGAAAGGATTATCATACAAGGATGACTCTGGGTCTGTTCTCACTGAAATTTAGGATGGGTGGGGGGGGGGGATCTCATTGAAACCTCTTGAATGTTGAAAGGCCTAGACAGTAGATGTGAAAAGGATGTTTCCCATGGTGGGAGAGTCTAGGACAAGAGGGCACAGCCTCAGGATAGAAGGGCACCTTTTCATAACAGATGCAGAGAAATTTCTTCAGCCAGAGAGTGGTGGATTTGTGGAATTTGTTGCCACATGCAGCTGTGGAGGCCAGCTGTATTTAAGGCAGAGATTGATAGCTTCTTGATTGGATATGGCATCAAAGGTTATGGAAAGAAGGCTGGGAACTGGGGTTGAGAAGGGGAGAAAAAAGGATCAGAATGGCAGAGCAGACGCAATGGGCCAGATGGCCTGATTCTGCTCCTAAGTCTTATGGAGAGGGGACTGATGGGAAGGAAGGAGAGTGGAAAGGTAAGAAGCTTGGAGGTGATGGGTGGAAGTGACAAGGGTCTGAAGAAGGTGAAATCTAATTGGGCAGCAGACCATGGAATAAAGGGTGGGAGTGTGTGTGTGATGGGCAGATGGAGGGGCTGGTAGGATAAAGGGACAGGGGAATGGTTGCTTCTTGCCGTTTTTCCCTCAGAACTTGTTCTGAGCAATTTTTAACTCTCCCAGGGTGCTCACTAGTGTTCCTGTCTTTCAGGCCCAGTACTACGGCCAGATTGGCATTGGCACTCCACCACAGCTCTTCACCGTGGTCTTTGACACTGGATCGTCCAACCTGTGGGTGCCTTCATCCCACTGCTCCTTCTGGGACTTTGCATGTTGTGAGTGAAGCAAATGTGCTTGTGGTGTTTTAAATCTTTGGGTTGGGTATAGTTCTAGGTTGGTATTGTCTGTTACGTAGTCATCATGAAGCTACTAGAATCATTGCTGCCTCACTGGGGAAGGTAGAGTACGCTGTCCTGCCCTGGGAGTCGATTCCAGGTCAGTGCAGAAGGACCTTTGTCTACCTTCCACACCATCCCAAAATCTCCCAGGATCTTCCCTGTCCTGGGAGCATTCCAGTAAATTTATTATCAAAGTTTGTAGAACATAACTGGCACATGGCTGTCCTGACATGCAAAATTAGCTCTGGTGGACCGGGAGGGTGAGATCCAACAGTCAGGAAGGCTGTTTTGCAACACTTCTCAGAGAACAAAGGGTGTGACAAGGCACAGAAGTTGTGGTCATCGACAATGTTCCATCTGATTTGTAATGACCAGTGTGAGCAAAGGTCTTGTGCTGTGCAACTTTTTGCCCACTGGCGACAACATGGGCAATCCGAAATTTTAATTAGAAATAAACCTGAAGCTATTCTAAAGACAATAAATTACCAAGTCAAGTTTGTTCATTAAGAGAAATAAAACGGCATCACAAGCCGAAAAGGAAATGTGATTGTGTACAGTCGTGAAATACTTGCCAACAAGGTAGAGGGTAACAACCTTTTGTGTGCAGTCTAAATTCCTTTGTGGGCTAGTAGCAAAAGATGTGTGTGTTAGAGGCAACACTGGTCATCCACTGCACCCACAGAAGACCCCAGTTGTGACAGCTACTTGTTCCACTGGACCTGGACTTGTTGAGAGTGGAATTGCCCTGCTGCAACATCTTTTTCACCTTTTTTAAAACACAACCTCTCCCACACACATTTCCTATCATTGTCAGTTATGACGGACAGCTGCCATATAATATCCAACCCTGGGATTCATTATCTTGCAGGCACCTACAAGACGCCCAAATTTAAAAAAAAATAGAATCCATGAGGACTTAAAACATGCAAAAGAGCACAAATCGTGCAAGTGATTAAAAATAAAATAAATAATACTGAGATCATGTGCTGCAAAGTCCCTGAAAGTGAGTTTACAGGTTGTGGAATCAGTTTGGTGACGAGGTGAGTGAAGCCGTCCTCATCGGTCCAGGAGTTTGGTAGTTAGAAGAACAACTGTTCCTGAACCTGGTGGTTTAGGATGGTGTGGAAGTTACTCATGTCAGTTTTGGTCCCTAGGGGAGGCGGGGGGGTTGGCGGTTGGGGGAAAGAAGATTCTTTAAAGAAGGTACTGTTAAGATTTGAACACCAGAGGCTACAAGTCACAGTTGTTGAAATTACTTGGTAGTGTCAGTAGAAGAATAAAGATTAAGTTGGCTCTTTTTAAGTGAAGTCCTTTCCACTTAGGGTTTCACCACAAGTATAAATCAGATGCATCCAGCACCTACGTGAAGAATGGAACAGCATTTGCTATTCGCTATGGAACTGGGAGCCTCAGTGGATTCCTCAGCCAGGACACTGTAACTGTAAGTAAAACTGTCTCGTGCTCTTGGTTTAAGTCATTCCTTGGTTAGCATTTAAGAGTTTTGTAACAAAGCTGTGGATAATATTTCATAGAATACTATAGTGTGGTTTCATTTCTTATATCAGCTGTTTTTGGTTCAAAGTACATTTATTATCAAAGTATGTATACATTATGCAACCTTGAGATTCATCTCCTTACAGGCAGCCACAAAACAAACACAAAAGAACCAATTTAAATAAATAAAACAGCAAATGTGCAGAGAGGAATACAAATCATGCAAGCACACAGCATTCAGAACAAAAGCAAGTCCGTAGTCATGAGGCCTGGAGCAGCCCTCAGTCTCAATGCAGGGAAGAGCGGAGTAAACGTCGCAGAGCAGTGAGGCAGAAATCGGCTCTCACCTCTGATCCTGATGCCCTGTCTTTCCAGTCTATATGGGCTGGTGTTTAAATTGGCCAAACAGCAGATTGTACCTCGTATTAGGACCTGGGGCCACTGTTGCAAAGGGCTCAGGGCCCAGACCACATCACCCGGCCCAAAGCCACTCTCAAACTCTTCAGATCAGCTTGGCGCCCTGAGTGATCTGACCGACCTCGCACCAAAGCCAGTTGCAAAGGCATTGGAGCTCCTCTGCTCTGACTTTTCTTTGAAGGGTTTGTTTCATCGGCTTCAATTCTGCAACACACCCGCATGGCTCGTCCCCTGAACTCACTGATAATTTAACACAACACAATTTACTTCAGAAAAGATGTTTTTAGTTGAATTTCTTGCCTTTTGAACTACCAGAAAGCTGTTGCATGAGTTTAGTGGCGCAATCTTAACTGGAAGTTAGCAAATGTTAATTTCATCAGCGACCAATGTTCAGATCTGAATGTGGTTTACAGATTAGATTTAAAATGCAGCTCAGGGCAGTGAGACCTAAGATGCCTGCATCTGCATGAATGCTGTCTAGAGCCCATAAGAACATGATGTAGGAGCAGAATTAGGCCATTCAGACCATTAAGTCTACTTTGCCATTGGCTTTATCCACACTGCTTCAGGGGACTAAAAGAATGAGGGGTGATTGATAAGTTCGTGGCCTAAGATAGGAGGAGTCAATTTTAGAAAACCTAGCAGATTTATTTTTCCTAGATTTACACACTTAGGCCAGCAGTCATGGAGCATACGGATCCCTTCTTGGTAGAAGTCAGTGTCTTGGACCTCCAAAATGTGGTCCACACCAGGGGTGATAAGTTCGTAGACTAAGGTAGAAGGAGGTGAGTTATTGACATCAAACCTTCTGCATTTTCACTCGGAGTTGAACTGCACATGCATGTAACGAGAGCTGTGTAACTCATCTCCTTCTACCCTAGGCCACGAACTTTTCAATCACCCCTGCTGTGGACCACCTGGAGGTCCAAGACGCTCTCGTTACATGCATGTGCAGTTCAACTTTTTGAGTGATAATGCAGAAAGTTTGAAGTTTAATAACTCATCTCCTTCTATCTTGGGCCACAAACTTACCACTCAACCCTGCTGTGGACCACTTCTACAAAGAAGGGATCCGTATGCTCCATGACCGCTGGACTATGTTGAAAAATAAGTGTGCTAGGTTTTCTAAAATTGACTCCTCCTATCTTAGGCCACAAACTTATCAATCACCCCTTGTAGAATAATAACTGTTCCAATGGTCGGGTAGTGACTGTTCCTGAACCTGATGGTGCGGGGCTAAAGCTCCTAGTACCTTCCCAGTGGTTGTAGCAAAGATGGTATAGCCTGGGTGGTGGGGGCGCGCAGGGAATGGAGGATCGTTGATGGATGCTGCTTCTAATCCCGGGAGTGTTTGAAGCTATTATAGTCAATTTGTTGAAATGGGCATGTTATACTTGCTATAAGCACAAGGTAGGTCCAGTAAAGGAGGTGAAGAGTCCCTAACTAAACACTCTAGCAGATGAACCAGTGGCAATGAGAAGATCTCTGTACGCTGACTTGAATGTTCTTTTGGCATTCACTTGGTATTAGGTTATTGTCACACGTGGCAAGGTAGAGTGAGAAGTGTATAGTTGGCTACCATGCCACCAAGAAGATCCACATGCAGACCATCTGAACAATTGGGAAAACATTTGGGTAGCCTAAGAGCCTCAAGGCGATCTCAAGAAGTGAATTGGAATTGAACTTTGAACTCTAACCCCTCCTTACAGCCGGGGTCAAAGTTCAATTCCAATGTCTGTACGTTCTCCCTATTGAATGTGGGGGTTTCTCTTGGTACTCTGATTTCCTCCCACAGTCCAAAGACGTACTGGGTACTAGGCTAATTGGTCATTGTGGGTTAAATTGGCAGTTGCTGGGTGCTGTAGGTTAGAGGGCCTGTTCTGCACTGTGTCCCAATAATAAATTAAAGCTTGCATACTGTTCATACAGATCAAATCATTATATGATGCATTGAGCTAGTATAAGGCAAAACAATAACAGAATGCAGAATAAAGTGTAAAAGTTACCAAAAAGGTGCAGTGCACGTAAACAATAAGATCATATTGGGTAGATTGAGAGGCCAAGAGTCCTTCTTATCAGACGAGTGGTTCATAGTCTAATATCAGTGGGTAGAAGCTGTCCTCAAGCCTGGTGATGCGTGCTTTCAGGCTTTTGTATTTAACACCCAAGGGGAGACAAGAGGATGTTTGGGCTGGGTAGGGCTCTCATCGATACTTCACTGCCTCAGTAAAGCAGCCAGCAGAATCAGAGTCCACGGAGGGGAGGCTGGTTGCTCTGATGTGCTGAGCTGTGTCCACAACTCTCTTTCTTGCACACGAAATATTATATATCCAGATAGGATGCTTTCTGTGGTGCATTGATTTAAAAATTGTTTGGTTGACAGAGGCATGCTGAATTTCTTCAGCTTCCTGAGAAAGTGGTGGGAGAATGCTCTATGTTTTCCCTCCCTCTTCATGCATTCCACTGTAGCTGCAGGAGAGTAAACTGGAAGGGCAGTAGCCCGGAGGGGAAGGGCGACATTGCTGATGCCCACTATGCCGTGGGGGAGAGGGAGTTAGTGGGCCCTTTCACTGTATAGGATACTTGAGTGTCCCGGAAGGTGGTTCTCTTTGGTTTTCTGCCTTCTAGACAAAGCACAGGTGACTTTCTCCTAACTTGGAATAGGTATGGATGTATGTATTATTGTTTGCAGTTTTGGTCCCCTAATCTGAGGAAAGACATCCTTGCCATAGAGGGAGTACAAAGAAGGTTCACCAGATTGATTCCTGGGATGGCAGGACTTTCATATGAAGAAAGACTGGATGAAATGGGCTTATACTCGTTGGAATTTAGAAGATTGAGGGGGGGGGGGATCTTATTGAAACACACAAAATCCTAAAGGGATTGGACAGGCTAGATGCAGGAAGATTGTTCCCGATGTTGGGGAAGTCCAGAACGAGGGGTCACAGTTTGAGGATAAAGGGGAAGCCTTTTAGGACCGAGATGAGGAAAAACTTCTTCACACAGAGAGTGGTGAATCTGTGGAATTCTCTGCCACAGGAAACAGTTGAGGCCAGTTCATTGGCTATATTTAAGAGGGAGTTAGATAAGGCCCTTGTGACTAAAGGGATCGGGTGTATGGGGGGGAAGGCTGGTACAGGGTTCTGAGTTGGATGATCAGCCATGATGATACTGAATGGCGGTGCAGGCTGGAAGGGCCGAATGGCCTACTCCACCTATTTTCTATGTTTCTATGAAATGGGCTGCAAATGTGCAGTGCGTTTCTTGGAGCTAATTCTTCTAAGGAGTCAAGTGACTGCTGAACAAAATTTGACCCAAATGTTATGTAAACAAAAAAAGAAACCACTTTTGGTCGAAGAGGGGGAGGTTTGAAGGATTTCCAGACCTGGGGTCATGGCAGATAATGACATGACCACAGATGAACTGAATAAGTTGAGGGTCCAGAAATGGAGGGGCACTCCCTTGGAAAGAAAGCTGCACAGTTGGGGAAGGTGAAAAGGTTTTGTAAGCTGAAACAAGCTTTTAAAGATTGTGTCGGAGGGGAAGAGCGGAACAAAGGAAGTTACTGTTACGAGCCGAATTGTCCTAGCTGGCCAGTGAGAAGCCCTGATCTTCAAAGTAACTCTGTTATCAAAGCTTGTATATTATGTCACCATGTTACCCTGAGATTCATTTTCTTGTGGACATTCACAGTGGAACAAATGGAATAGAATTGAGGAAAAGCTGCATGCAGAGACTATGGCAATGCATACAAAATGCTGGAGGAACTCAGCAGGTCAGGCAGCATCTGTGGAATTGAATAAACGGTCGGTGTTTTGGGCCTTTCATCAGGATGAGGGGTCTCTGCCCGACATGTCGACTGTTTGATCATTTCCACCTGACCTGCTGAGTTCCTCCAGCATTTTGGTGTGTTGCTCTGGATTTCCAGCGTCTGCAGATTTTCTTGTGTTTGTGATACAGACTGTCAAGCATCCAGTGTGCCACAGAAGACAAACTGTGCAAATACGAAATGAATGATAAGTAAACAATACAAGAACGTGAGTTGGAGAGTCCTTGGAAGTGAGTCCATGGGTTGTGTTCAGTGTGGTGAGTGGAGATATCCATGCTTGTTCGAAAGCCTAATGGTTATCGGGTAATAATGGTTGGTTCACTCTGATTTTCCAGATTGGTGACTTGAAAATTCCGAAGCAGATCTTTGCTGAGGCAGTTAAGCAGCCGGGATTGATGTTCATTTCTGCAAAGTTCGATGGGATCCTTGGCATGGCCTACCCAAAAATTTCTGTTGACGGTGTCCTGCCTGTCTTTGATAACATGATGAAACAAAAGCTGTTGGAAAAAGATGTCTTCTCCTTTTACCTGAACAGGTGGGTTTTGTCTGTGGCGTATCCTGCTCCGTTCATTTTCCTCCTTCCCTAATCTCGGAATCTTCTTGTTGTGTTAATCTTTTACCATTTTCTAATGCCCCTGCTGCCTTCCGTTTCTCGGTTTCAGGAACACAACTACTCAGCCTGGAGGTGAACTGTTGCTGGGAGGGACTGACCCCAAGTACTATACTGGAACCTTCCACTATTTGAATATCACACGCCAGGCCTACTGGCAGATAAAGGCTGACAAGTAAGTTCAGGCCAGCTTTGGCCCTTGTGTGGTCTTTTTTCCATGAGCTCTTGCCTCCTGGATACAAATCCAGAGCAACGCACACAGAATGCTGGAGGAACTTGGCGGCAATTTGCCTCTGCCCATCACCACCCCCACCTACCCACTTGCTCCCTCACTTGCCAGCTTGTGCTCCTCCCCTCCTTGCCCCCGCACCACCTTTATTCTGGCTTCTGTTCCCCTTCCTTTCCAGTCCTGATGAAGAGTCTTGTCCCAAAACATCAACTGTTTCCCTCCATGGATGCTGCTTGACCTGCTGAGCTCCTCCAGCATTGTCTGTGTGCGGAATTCCAGCATCTGCAAAGTGTCTTGTTTCACAAATGTGCAGGTGCAGTAGGTGCTTCTCAATGCTTGGGGCCCATCACTACTGGGGCATAGGACACCAACAGCAGCTCACCAGAGACCTCTGCCTTGGGCCGAATAGAAGGTTGCTTGGCCCTGTAGCTCAGCTTAAGATCTTTCCTGTCCCAGGAGTGAGGTCCTTGCAGCTTTTGGTGTTTCTGTAGCTTTGGGTTTTTACAGGATGGGGTTGCTAGCCTTGATGTCCAACCCTCTTCCTTTCTCAGCCAAGCTTGGGACTGTCCAAGGCGGAACTATCTCTCACTGCTTCCCCTAAAATCTTGTTCGTTCATAGCAGAAGCCAGTTATTCAGTCATGGGAGCTTCCACAACCTTTGTAGGAAACATGCTCAGAACTTCTACTGGACTTGTAATGCTTGCCAGAGCAGGGACCTTGATCTTGACCTTGGCATGCCTTGAGGGTTGGGGGCACTTCAGAAGCCAAAGTCATCTTGGAGTTCAGAGTTCATACACAGTACACCTCCATTAATCCAACGCCAGGAAATTTTGTGGAGCTGAATTGGCAGACCCTCTCCAGACTGTTGGATATTGTTCCAATTGATACGGCCAACACTTTTAAAGGAGTTATGCCATCATGTGCGGTAAATTTTAAGTAAGCCTCAAGGGAACCTCGTGGGGTTCCCTAAAGGTAAGTTTGCAGGTCGAGTCGGTGGTGAGGAAGGCAAATGCAATGTTGGCATTCATTTTGAGAGGACTAGAATAAAAGAGCAAGGATGTAATGCCGAGGCTTCATAAGGCATTGGTTGGATTGCACTTGGAGTATTGTGAGCAGCTTCAGGCCCCGTGACTGAGAAAGGATATGCTGGCATTTGGGAGGGTTCAGAGGATGTTCTTGAGTATGATCCTGGGAATTAAAGGGTTAATGTATGAGAAGTTTTTGCTGGTCCTGGGCCTGAACTTGCTAGAGTTTATTGGAATTAGGGGAGGGGGGTGGGGAAAATTATCATTGAAACCTATTGAGTATTGAAAAGTCTAGATAGTGGATGTTGAGAGGGTATTTCCTATGGTGGGGGAGTCTAAGTCCAGAGGGCACAGCTTCAGAAAAGAATAATGTCCCTTTAGAAGAGATGAAGAATATCTTTAGGGACAGGGTGGTGAAACTGTGGAATTCATTGCCATAGATGGCTGTGGAGGCCAAGCCATTGGGTACGTTTAAAAAGGGAAGTTGGGTTTCTTGATAAAGGTATCAAAGATTTGTAGGGAGAAGGTGGGAGAATGGGGTTCTGTGGGAAAATGAATCAGCTATGATGGGATGCCAGAGCAGACTCAATGGGCCAAATGGCCTAACTTGCTCCTATGACTTAAAGTAATACAGCTGCTGCCTCATTGCCCTGGCAACTCTGGTTCAAACCTGACTTCAGATGCTGGCTGCATGGAATTTGCATGTCTTCCCTGTGACCAAACTGCCAAATGGCTGGATAGTGGAAAATTTGTTGCCTTGGAGAAAATTTTAAGCAAATTTCTTTGGCCATGTTGAACGAAAATCTCTCATTCCTGTACTTTTTTTTTGCTGTTTCCATGCAGGGTATCCGTAGGCAGTCAGCTGACCCTGTGCAAGGGAGGCTGCCAGGCGATAGTGGACACAGGAACGTCGCTCATTGTTGGGCCTGTGCAAGAGATCGAAGCCCTTCAGAAGGCCATTGGTGCACTGCCCATCTTTGGGGGAGAGGTACGTGGAGCCCTCTTACATTAAGTTGGACAATGAATAATTGTGTTTACTTGGCAACTTTGCTATAGTGAATCATGATCTGCAGGAGCATTAGAACAACACTACAGCACAATACAGGCCCTTTGGCACACGATGTTGTGCCAACCCTTTAGCTTACTAAGTTCAATCTACCCCTTCGCTCTGACATAACCCCCCATTTTCAGTCATTCATGTTACTTCTACCACTACCCCTGGCAGGGTGTCCATGCACTCACCATTCTGTGTAAAGAACTTGCCTCTGAAATTCTCCAATACTTCCAATTGCCTTCAAAACTACGCCCCCTCGTATTAGCAATTTCTGCCCTAGGGGAAAACAAATCTCCTGGCTATCCACCCTATCTGAGCATCTTATCGTGTACATCTTTCAAGTCATTTCTCATTCTCTCTTGCTGAAATGAGAAGCCCTAGCTTCTTCAACCTATCCTTGTAAGACATGCTCTCTGATAGACAGACAGACATACTTTATTAATCCTGAGGGAAATTGGGTTTTGTTACAGTTGCACCAACCAAGAATAGAGTATAAATATAGCAATATAAAACCATAAATAATTAAATAGTAATATGTAAATTATGTCAGGAAATAAGTCCAGGACCAGCCCATTGGCTCAGGGTGTCTGACCCTCCAAGGGAGGAGTTGTAAAGTTTGATGGCCACAGGCAGGAATGACCTCCTATGACGCTCTGTGTTGCATCTCGGTGGAATGAGTCTCTGGCTGAATGTACTCCTGTGCCCACCCAGTACATTATGTAGTGGATGGGAGACATTGTCCAAGATGGCATGCAACTTGGACAGCATCCTTTTTTCAGACACCACCGTAAGGGAGTCCAGTTCCATCCCCACAACATCACTGGCCTTACGAATGAGTTTGTTGATTCTGTTGGTGTCTAATCCAGGCAGCAATCCTGGTAAGTCTCCTCTGTACCCTCTCTAAAGCTTCCACATCCACGTTATTGAGCAAGATCTGTTTCCTGTGGTGCAGATTAGTACCAGAATCAGCAAGGCTTGAGGTTCCACTGCAGCCTCACCTCAGCTGTTGCTAAAATCTTTGTCTGTTTCTTTATCAGTTTCTTCAGCAAGGGAGATGAGGCTGAGTACAGGGCTACAGTAGGAAACTTTGTCACATGATGTGAGCAGAATTATCTGCAGCTTAATGTGAAAAAGACTAAGGAGCTGGTGGTAGACCTGAGGAGAGCTAAGGTACTGGGTGACCCCTGTTTCCATCCAGGGGGTCAGTGTAGACATGGTGGAGGATTACAAATACCTGGAGAATAAACTGGACTGGTCAAAGAACACTGAGGCTGCCTACAAGAAGGGCCAGAGCCGTCTCTATTTCCTGAGGAGACTGAGGTCCTTTAACATCTGCCAGACAATGCTGAGGATGTTCTACGAGTCTGTGGTGGCCAGTGCTATCACGTTTGCTGTTGTGTGCTGGGGCAGCAGGCTGAGGGTGGTAGGCACCAACAGAATCAACAAACTCATTCGTAAGGCCAGTGATGTTGTGGGGATGGAACTGGACTCTCCAGTGGTGGTGTCTGAAAAGAGGATGCTGTCCAAGTTGCATGCCATCTTGGTCAATGTCTCCCATCCACTACATAATGTACTGGTTGGGCACAGGAGTACATTCAGCCAGAGACTCATTCCACCGAGATGCAACACAGAGTGTCATAGGAAGTCATTCCTGCCTGTGGCCATCAAACTTTACAACTCCTCCCTTGGAGGGTCAGACACCCTGAGCCCATAGGCTGGTCCTGGACTTATTTCATAATTTACTGGCATAATTTACATATTACTATTTATGGTTTTATTACTATTTATGGTGCAACTGTAATGAAAACCAATTTACCCCGGGATTAATAAAGTATGACTATGACTATCTGAGCCTTGCTGGGTATTCCCATTTTGATGTCAGTCCATGACCTCCCAGATGAGGGCACCATCAGGGTGGAGGAGCAACCCCTTGTATTGTGTTTGGGTCGTCTCCAACTCAATGGCTAGTCCTAGTGCTGTCAATGGGAAGGAAGTTCAGGAGCCTCTTGGGGTGGGCAGGGCCGGGGTCCCACACCACCAGGTTTGGGAGCCATTATTACCCTACAGTCATCAGAGAGGATAACGTCACTCACCTCAGCACTGAACTGATTGTACAACCTATGGATTTGCTTTCAATATTCATTACTTTCATAATTTTTATTTGTAGATTGGTTGTATGTCTGTCTGTATTATGTGAAAGTTTTTCATTGATTATATTATGTTACTGTGAATGCCTGCACGGAAATGCATCTCAGGATGGTGTATGGTGACGCGTACATACTTAGTAATTTTACTTGCTTGCTGCTTTCGGAAGTTGGTGCTGGGTTTGGCTGCAGCGGAGACTGGTAGAACAAGTGTCTTATTGAACAAGGGATGTGCTGAGGTGCTGACTGTCGGCACACAATTCTTTGTAAAAGTTTGCACTGATGTTTTGTTCCCTTTCCATCGACAGTACATGATCGACTGCGCGAAGATTCCGACTCTCCCCGCTATCACCTTCACGCTGGGAGGCAAGGAGTTCTTGCTGACTGGGGAGGATTACGTGTTGAAGGTGAGGCAGCTGGCCAGTTAATTGCCTGTGGCCACGTGGCTTAATTTTTGCTGCTTTTTTTTCTCTCTGCCGTTCTGATTAAGATGAGCACTAAATAGCTCTGGGAATGGGACGCGTTCCATTTCTAGCTGTTATTTCCCAACTTGTCTTATTAAAGTACAAGGTGCCTCAGCTCCAGCAAGTCGCTACTTGAGACGACAATCCTGTGTTGGTATTTTTGTACAGCAAGATCCCCCAAACAAAACAGCTGTTTCATTTAAAATGGCTTGTTCTTGCCATGTGCAAGGAGCCAGCCAGATTAGAACCTGGGACCACTCGCATCAAAGTCCAGTGCTGATTCCACTAGACCCTCCGGCCAGCTACGGCTATCTGAGGACCCACCAACTGGCAACCCCTTAGGAGGTCATCGTACTCGACTCGAGTGATCGCACTACGACTAGTTCTGGAATCTGGGGGCAGGGAGGTGATGGGAAGGAGGAGAGAATTTAATAGAACTGGTGTAGGATTGGTATGAGTGTGTGGCTGATCACTTGGACCCAATGAGCCAAAAGGCCCTTCTCCAGGGTGAGAGAATCTGTCTGGGCCACAGAACTTGAAGGTGAATGAAGGCTGTGACTGGGTGACCCTGTGCCCACCTCCACCCAACCCTCAATCTCTCTGATATCGAGTACCAATAAAATTTTCCATGACATCATTGGTCTGCGATTCACAAGTTGTCCTCTGGGCCTTTGCGTTTAGCTACCAGGTTAGGTTGTTCTGACTAAAATCCGTGGATGGGAAGCAGAGGTTTAATCTATTGCCCCACCCTGTAAGATCTGTGTACAGATGTGGAGCACTCTAATCTGTTGTGGAGGGGTTATGTTGACCCTTCTGCTCGTGTTGCTGCTCAGCAAGTAGCCACCTGGGCTCAAGTGTTCTGCCACCCCCCCCATCCTAATTGCCCAATTTTTACCCCCGTTTTGTCCAGCTTCCACCTACATCTGCCTGTTTTCAATCCAATACACAAAGCACAGCAGCCAAGGGCAGTCTCACAGCCTCTCACAGCCTTGTCATCGTGGAGACCATCCCCAGCCGCTGCGCTTCGTGCCTACGAACTTTGCAGCGTTTTGTCCCACTAATATGATGAATACCAAGGCTTTGGGCCTACTCTGGGGATTTGGATCTAATGACTCAATTTGGTTCAGGATGCTGTTGTTCACTTCTATTGTTTTTTCTTTGTGTGCAGGGAGGGTTAGGGGTTGGTCTTTTAAAATTGGATTCTTTCAGGTTCCTTGCTTCGTGGCGACCTGTAGGTAAACAAATCTCAAGATTGTATAATATACCCACTCTTTCATTATAAATGCTCTTTGAATTGTGCCCTTTGGGATCAAGTCCCAGGTTCTTGCTGGGTAGCGAAGTTCTGTGGTTCTCCTTAGTGGATTTTGTGACCTGCTCTTGAAATGGATTAATTGCTGCATGAGTAGAGTTCAAGTGGAGATGTCTTTGTGTCCATTTTAGCATTATAAAACGCAGATCCCTGTAAAGGTTGGGTCATATAGCAGTGGGTCGTTTGGTTTCTACCTCTTCTGAGCTGAGGTTGAATTCTTTAATATCCACAATCTTTGTTTTGGACTTGCTTTGGGCCAGGGGTTTCCAGTTAATGGTAAGGGTGAATGAGGGTAGTGCAGTGGATGTGATCTGTATGGATTTTAGTAAGGCATTTGACAAGGTTCCACATGGTAGGCTTATTCAGTAAGTTGGGAGGCATGGGATCCAGGGAAGTTTGGCCAGGTGGATTCAGAATTGGCTTGCCTGCAGAAGGCAGAGGGTGGTGGTGGAGGGAGTACATTCAGATTGGAGGATTGTGACTAGTGGTGTCCCACGAGGATCTGTTCTGGGACCTCTACTTTTCGTGATTTTTATTAACGACCTGGATGTGGGGGTAGAAGGGTGGGTTGGCAAGTTTGCAGACGACACAAAGGTTGGTGGTGTTGTAGATAGTGTAGAAGATTATCAAAGATTGAGAGAGACATTAATAGGATGCAGAAATGGGCTGAGAAGTGGCAGATGGAGTTCAACCCAGAGAAGTGTGAGGTGGTACACTTCGGAAGGACAAACTCCAAGGCAGAATACAAACTAAATGGCAGGATATTTGGTAGTGTGGAGGAGCAGAGGAATCTGGGGGTACATGTCCACAGATCCCTAAAAGTTGCCTCACAGGTGGATAGGGTAGTTAAGAAAGCTTATGGAGTGTTAGCTTTCATAAGTCGAGGGATAGAGTTTAAGAGTCGCGATGTAATGATGCAGCTCTATAAAACTCTGGTTAGGCCACACTTGGAGTACTGTGTCCAGTTCTGGTCACCTCACTATAGGAAGGATGTGGAAACATTGGAAAGGGTACAGAGGAGATTTACCAGGATGCTGCCTGGTTTAGAAAGTATGCATTATGATCAGAGATTAAGGGAGCTAGGGCTTTACTCTTTGGAGAGGAGGAGGATGAGAGGAGACATGATAGAGGTGTACAAGATAATAAGAGGAATAGATAGAGTGGATAGCCAGCACCTCTTCCCCAGGGCACCACTGCTCAATACAAGAGGACATAGCTTTAAGGTAAGAGGTGGGAAAGTTTTTTACTCAGAGAGTGGTTGGTGTGTGGAATGCACTGCCTGAGTCAGTGGTGGAGGCAGATACACTAGTGAAGTTTAAGAGACTACTAGACAGGTATATGGAGGAATTTAAGGTGGGGGCTTATATGGGAGGCAGGGTTTGAGGGTTGGCACAACATTGTGGGCTGAAGGGCCTGTACTGTGCTGTACTGTTCTATGTTCAATGTAAAGGTTGGGAACCTCTGTGGTATACACAGATAGTTAACTTCTAATCTCTTCATTCCCTAGATCAGCAAGTTTGGAAGGACTATGTGCCTCAGTGGATTCATGGCCATAGACATCCCACCGCCCGCTGGACCAGTCTGGATCTTGGGCGACGTTTTCATTGGCCGCTATTACAGCGTCTTTGACCGCGCCAACAACCGCGTGGGTTTCGCTACAGCAGTGTAAAGCATTCTTCAGAATCTGAGACTGTTTGCTGTTTTCCGTGCGTGTCCCTGATTATCAGGCTGTCTGTAGCTCAACCCTAACCCCGCACCTCCGTGAGCCCTATCGCCCTGGTTAGAACCCCTACCTAAACCCAGTGTCAGAGAGCTGATTCCAGGCGGCCATGTTATTCTTGGGTTTGATGTTGAAGGCACTCCTGGATAGATTGCCTGCTCTTGTATAAAACACCCCCTGCTCCCTCCTAACTTCCTGTTCCCGCTTTATTAGAAGTGAGTGTCTTTCTCCTTGAAGCATGGTGAACTTGTTTAAGTTGGAGTTGATGAATTCGACACCTCTACCTTCCTCATTCTGCCCAAGTCCTCATGAAGCAAGGTGGTAATCTCACCCACCCACTTGCCCTGGCTAGCTCAGACATTTGAATCCCTGGAACATATTAGGCTGCTGAGCTTGTGTGTAGCTGTTGGTTGCAGACACCTCTATCAGTATCAAGCTATGCCCACTTTATCCTTCCTTAGGTGCAATGGATTTTTGGGGTGAGGCACCATAATGGTAAGATCAAGATGGACATAGCAGTTTGGTCTCGTAGAGTAACACTTTCTGAAGTTTACTGCAGACTGCTCAATGTGGCTTCCAAAACAAGGGTTGAAGTGATGTACAGATGTCCACTGTGCATGGTTTGGGAATGATTAAAATTCCTCCCGAGGATGAGGGAAAAATTCATTTTTTAAAAGTCAAAGATTCAAAACACATTTATTGTCAAAGAATGTATAAATTATACCTCAATTTGTGGCTGCATGTAAGCAGACGAAGCTTTCTCAGTAAGTTCCCTTTTTGTATCTGAAATTATCCAGGACTTGCAATAATCTGCGCTGTCCTCTGTCCCTGGGTCAATGGACCATTTCTGCATCTTCTTTTTTTCCTGTCATTGACCCTCTGTTTGGGTTTGGAGGGAAGTTTTCAAGGGCTCTCATCTAATTTAAGTACCTTGTTTGTTTTGGACAAGCACTAACAACATTTCACTTGTGGAATAGATAATCGTAGTACCGGTTGAAGCTGGTTGAAGAAAAAAGCTGGAAGTCTTCAACGTGGGCAGCCCAAGTCATTGCTGGTGTTTTAAACTTTGCCTTCCACCCCTCTGTATACTCACTGTCTCATCCTCGCATCCTTATCCAGCTTTCGAAATCTACTTTTGCCCCATTCCCTCCAGTGACCCTCGGACACGAGCAGAATTTGTCCATTCAGCCTATCGGTTTGCTCCACCATTTCATCACAGCTGACCTGTTATCCCTGTCAACCCCATTTTCCTGCCTTCTCCCTGTAATCTTTGCCCTTGCTCATCAAGACCCTAACGACCTCTGCTTTAAATTCACGGACTACCACACAAGACTGCAGGTTTTGGAATCTAGAGCAGTGGGTGAGTTCCACAATTTTGCCACTCAATGGGAATTCAGAATGATTTTTTTTAATATAATTAGATCCTAGGTCTGCCATCTATCACTCCTCCACCATGTAATATCTTTGCCTGTAATCGTTTTAACCCTCTGAGTTGATTGTAACATCCACAGAGAAAGAGCTTGTGATATAATATTCTCACTTAATCAAAAGACTGCTTACTTCTCATGTTACGCTGCTGGTGTTTAGGGCAGCAGTGAAGGTCCTCCTTCTCTGGCGGTGTCCACGGCTTCCTTCATTGGGCCAGTGGCTTCCTCTCAGTTTTCATTCTGGCCTTGCGTGGCTGAGAGTGGGGACTCAGGAATACTATTGTATTCAGATGTATAAGAATTCTTCATTGCTGCTTCCATAACAATTGTTTGACCAGTCAGGGTTGTTAGCCCTGAGCTGAACCCGGAGGACCGGTGGGCCACTCTTAGTCTGGCCTCTGCCCTTTGACCTGTTTGGCATGGGTGACCCGACCAAGAGCCAAAGCATGAAGCCCTGACTAGTTCTCCGGGTCATTGAGGCACACATTCCCAAACCATGGCAAGGTTGTGGTCCTCTTGAAGGTAATAACAATGAAAAGAAACTTTGTATTTAAACTAAGAATAAAATGAAGTTTGTGTTCAGTTACTGAATTTCTGAGTTTCTATTTTATATAGAATATTTTGTGAGAACTGCGTAGTTTCTTGTAAGTTGGCACATGCAGCATACATTGGAATGTGATGCAACCTATTGTGGTTCAGGAGGCAGTTTGACCCATCCTGGCAATCCTATCTCTGCCATTTTCCCTGCAACTTGTTTTCTCGTGCCTGCCACCTTTTTGAATTCACTGACACTAAAGAGGAATTTACGGTAAAGATCTGAATCCTTGGTACCGGTGGAAGCTGGAGCTCGTGTCTCTTCTACCCAAAACCAGCTGATATTTTTGAGAAGAAATATCCTCATGAAATTGGCAGCAAGTTTCATCCCTTTGGGGCTGCCTTCGCTTGTCAGGCCTTTGTGGTGTGGGTCACTATGACGTTGGAAGTGTGATCGTGTGGTTCAGTGACACTTATCAGTTAATGGTGATTGTAGCAGCTACCAGTGGGGGTTGCGGGGGGGGGCGGGATTGATCCTATGTGATGCAGTTTCCAATCCAAGCCAGTAACAAGATCCCACAGTCAAGGAATCAGCTGGCCCGTGGTGTAGTGGCATCTGCACCGGACCTCAAGGCAAGTAGGCCTGAGTTCGAATCCAGCCGGTTCCTTGCACGCTTTCCATCAGTGCTGGGTTGAGCGTTGAGCTGGCAATTGGCCTTGTTTTTTTTAAAAAAAACACACACAAACAAATACTAAGGAACGGCAGGGTTGCTGCCCGATGCGCCATGAGGCACGGAGAGGAACAACAAAGTCAAAAAATATGTTCAATCTTTTATTAAGAAACTAGACCAATAGTCTTGAAGCAATTAAAAGCTAATGAAACTAAAATTAGCAATATAACAAAATAGTGTTAGCATAATAGAAGTACTTGCGCTTTCTTCAATGTATTTAAGCAGACTTAACTGATTTTAAATGTAATTAAGTGGTCAACAAAAAAAAAAGGTACCGCCCCCTAGCTCAGTCCCTTAGCTCTCCACAAAACTAAACTACCCTAAAGTTCAAAGCATGAATGGGAGGGTGGCACACTAGTGTAGTGGTTAGCATGACGCTTCACAGTACGGGCGACCTGGGTTCAATTTCTGCCGCTGTCTGTTAGGAGTTTGTACTTTCTCCCTGTGAACGTGTGGGTTTCCTCTGGGTGCTCTGGTTTCCTCCCACAGTCCGAGGATCTGGTGATTGGTAGGTTAATCGGTCGTTGTAAATTGTCCTGTGGTTTGGCTACGGTTAAATTGGTGGCAGCTGGGCAGCTCAAAGGGCAGGAAGGGTCTATTCTGCACAGCATCTCAAAAAAAAATTTAAAAAAACGTAACAAACTCTAATCTAATCTAAACTCTTCACTTCTACGCCCCTTCTCATGTGAATAACTACCCATATTAAATGCGCAACACAAAATGCAATACAGATCAAAAACAGATACGTGTCTCCTACAGTGACACAGAAGGATAAATATTAGTCCAATCGAAGGCATCTCCTCACCCCTTCAAGGGTTTAATTTTAACATCTTTATCAAGATGTCCAACACCTCGGACAATGGTGCTGTCCATTGGTGGTGCAATTGAACTTTGGACCCGAGTTCACGTGATTTGCCATTGTTTCATTGTGTCACATGTACCAAGATGCTGTGAAATGCCAGCAGTGTGCATGTGATTAGAATCGGCTTTATTACAACTAGCATATGCTGTAGCACCTGTACGGTACAATGCATAAAAATTTCTATACAGATAAATTATCTACTAATGCAAAAAGTTTGAAAAACAAAGATCTTGAAATGTTGCAGATACAGCATGAATACCTGACCCATGCCCAATGGGACCTGAATCCATGGATAAGTTCAGAGTAAATGTTATTATCAAAGTATACATGTCACCACATACAGCCCTGAGATTAATTTTCCTGTGGGCATACTCAGCAAAGCTAGAGAATAGTAACTATAACAGGATCACTGAAAGATCAACCAGAGCGCAGACAACAACAAACTGCAAATGCAGATATAAATAGCACTAAATAACAAGAACCTGAGATAGTGTCCTTAAAAAGTGTGATCATTGGTTGTGGGAACATCTCAAAGATGGGGCAAGTGAATTTGAGTGTAGTTGTCCCCTCTCATTCAAGAGCCTGATGGTTGAGGGGTAGTAATTGTCTTATTGGGAAATAGTTTCTCTATCTTGTCTCTTTGAAAGCCAAACTGTCACTCAAAGACTTGTTGTTTCACTTGCAGAATTGAAAAGACAGTAGTTCAAGATTGTTTAATGGTTCCTGTACACAAGTGTAAGGTGAACAAAATAATTGTTACTCTGGATCTGATACAGCGCAAAAAAAAACCCATTAAAGATAAAGAAATAATAATAAAAAATCTAAATACACAAGATAGCTTATATACATAGATTGATAAAGTGATGCTAGGTACAGGTGTGTCTGTGCATAAGGTGACTGACAGGAAATGATAAAGTAGTGGCGGTTGGGGGTATGGAGGGGTGGGTCAGTGGGTGGAGGTGTTGATCAGCCTTACTGCTTGGGGAAAGGAACTTTGAGTCTGGTGGTCCTGGTGTGGATGCTATGTAGTCTCCTCCCTGATGGGAGTGGGGCAAACAGTTGGTGAGTAGGGTGGGTGGGATCCTTCATGGTGTTACTGGCCCTTTTCCGGCACCTTTCTGTACATATGTCCTTGATGGTGGGGTGGGTTGGCTGGTGACGGTGATACATTGGGCAGTTTTCACTTCCTGTTGTAGAACCTTCCTGTTTGTTGCCATGCAGTTTCCACACCATATAGTGACGCAGCTTGTTAGAATGCTCTCTACTGTGCATCTGTAGAATGATGTGCAAAGTCCAGTTCCCTTCAGCCTCTTCAGAAAGTAGAGACATTGGTGAGCTTTCCTGACTGTATAGGATGTGTTCAGGGACCATGTGTGTGATGTGCACTCCCAGGAGTTTGAAACTGATTTCAGTTCCCACTGCCGTGACACCGATGTTTATCCCTGTATATTGTTTAATGCAAATTAGGGTAGTCAACTTCAGACTCCTGGGTGTTACTATTTTGAGCGACTTGTCCTGAACCCAGCGTGTAAATACTATTGCGACGAAAACACGGCAGCATCTCTACTTCCTTAAGAGTCTGCAAAGATGCAGCTTTCACAAACGTCCATAGATGTGTAGTGGAGAGTGTATTGACTGGCTGCATCTCAGTTATGTGCAGACCCCTGATGCGGGGGGAGGCAGTGCCTGTCTCAATATTGGGCACACGTAGACTCCTGACACGGGGGGAGGCAATGCCTGTCACAATATTGGATACATACAGACTCCTGACTCTGGGGGAGGCCATGCCTGTGACAATCAAGATGTTCAGTCCCAATATCAAAATCCACCAAATCTGCAGGCTCGGAGTGGCCATGTTGGGCAGGTTCAATCCTGCCTCCAAACAGATCTGTTGGTATTGGATTATTACTGTAAAATATCTCAAGATACAGTGAATAGGTTGCCTTGTATACTGTCATGCAGATCAAATACTTACACAGTGTATTGTGCTAGAATAAGGTAAAATAAGAACATAGAGTACAGCACAAAGACAGGCCCTTTGGCGCACAATGTTGTACCAAACCAGCTAAAAAAAAATAAATTGGGGGGGAAACCCCCAAAACGAATCCCTCTGACCTACACAATGTCCATCTTTCTCATATTCATGTGTCTATCTCAATGTCTTGTAAAAGCCTCCAATGCATTTGTCTCTACCACCATACCAGGCAGAACATTCCAGGCGTCCACCACTCTTGAGTTTTAAAAAAAACAACAACTTCCCCCTCACATTCCCCTCTAACCTACCTCCCTCACCTTCAATAGACAATAGGTACAGGAGTAGGCCATTTGGCCCTTTGAGCCAGCACCGCCATTCACTGTGATCATGGCTGATCATCCACAATCAGTATCCAGTTCCTGCCTTATCCCCATAACTTTTGATTCCGCTATCTTTAAGAGCTCTATCCATCTCTTTCTTGAAAGCATCCAGAGACTTGGCCTCCACAGCCTTCTGGGGCAGAGCATTCCATATATCCACCACTCTCTGGGTGAAAAAGTTTTTCCTCAACTCTGTTCTAAATGGCCTACCCCTAATTCTTAAACTGTGGCCTCTGGTTCTGGACTCCCCCAACATCGGGAACATGTTTCCTGCCTCTAGCGTGTCCAATCCCTTAATAATCTTATATGTTTCAATCAGATCCCCTCTCATCCTTCTAAATTCCAGAGTATACAAGCCCAGTTGCTCCAATCTTTCGACATATGACAGTCCCACCATCCTGGGAATTAACCTTGTGAACCTACGCTGCACTCCCTCAATAGTAAGAATGTCCTTCCTCAAATTTGGAGACCAAAACTGCACACAGTATTCCAGGAGTGGTCTCACCAGGGCCCTGTTCAGCTGCAGAAGGACCTCTTTGCTCTTATACTCAATTCCCCTTGTTATGAAGGCCAGCATGCCATTAGCTTTCTTCATTGCCTGCTGTACTTGCATGCTTGCTTTCAGTGACTGATGTACAAGAACACCTAGTGCATGCCCTCTGGTATTAGATGCTTCTACCCTGGCTAAAAGATGCTCCCTGTCTACTCTTTCTCTGCCTCGCATAATCTTATAAACCTTGATCGGATCTCCACTCAGCCTCTGCCGCTCCAGAAAAAACAGCCCAAGTTTGTTCAGCCTCTTGTGATTGCACATGACAACACAGCATAAGATGTAAAAGCTATCAAAAGAGTACAGTGAAATAATAAAGGGCAAAATCATAATGAGGTAGATCGTGAGGCCAAGAGTTCATCTTAATGGACAAGAGGTCTGTTCAAGCATTTGATATCAGTGGGATGGACCTGTCCTTCAGCCTGGTGATATGTGCTTTCTGACTTTCATATGTTCTGCCTGACTGGGGGAAGGAAGAAGAGTAAATGCCCAGGATGGCTGGAGTTTTTGATGATGTTGGCTGCTTTACTGAGGCAGTGGGGTTTGGCATTTAGTGTTTTGGTCCTGGTATTAGTATTGGGTTATCATTGTCACGTGCTGAATGGAGAGCTTGCCTTGCATACTGTTCACACAGATCAGATCATTACACAGTGCATTGAGGTAGAACAAGGTAAAACAGTAACAGAATAGAGTGTCACAATTACAGAGAAAATGCAATGCAGGTAAATGATAAAGTGCAAGATCATAATGAGGTGAATTGTGAGGTTGGGTGTGGTCCTCCAGTACGGAAGCCAGGACAGTATGATGTAGAGAGCGAGCTGTTGTCCATGTAGCAGGCTTCCCTCTCCATGCAGCCGATGAACCCAAAGGAACGGCAGGGACCAATACAGTTTGGCACCTACGGCGTTGCAGGAGCTGCTGGTCAACGTGCGACTGCCTTAGGGGCTCCAGCTCCGGATTTTTCCCTCAGGGCTTACTCCTGAAGCTTTCCCCAAGGCAGTGGAGGTTTGAGATCAGAGTTTCCCTTCTGCTAGATGAGCTGCCGACCAGCTCCATCTGTCCAAAGTGACCGGCTTTAAGGCACCAGTAACCCGCCTTTGCCCCTTCTCCTGTCAGTAGAAACAGATCCACCAGGCTTAGCAGCTAAGCCACACCCCTTAAATGCCCTTTGATATGTGTTATTAAGGGCAGGAGCTCAAATGAGAGAAATGGGCAGTCGATGATTCAAGACTCTTAATCTGGACTGTACAATCTAGATGAAATTTCCTGGACCTGAAATCTTGACTGTATATTTCCATCCACAGATGCAGCCTGATCTGCTGAGTTCCTCAAAGTTTTTGCTCGATTCCAATATCTACAGTCTTACTTCTCCGCTTTAAGGGCTGATAATAGGTCATCTGGCTATTTCTAGGGTTTGGAGTCCACACAACCTTCCTCTTAATCTGTTTTTTTAAAAAAATATACTTTATTTATATAAAAAAATATATGATATAGAAGCCCAGCCGCAAAAGGAGAAGGGTTGGTCATGGGGCTAGCAACCCCATCATGTAAAAACTCAAAGCTACAAGAAGTTCCAAAGACGTTATGCTAGGAGAGAAAGGATCTTCGAACAAGGGGACAACTTGAAAGACTGGTCCAGGACAGAAGACTCTTGTTGCTATCGGTGGCCTGTGGCCCAGTAGGGGTGATGGGCTTAAGTAACATTGGTGAACCAAATGCATTTTTATTGTAAACCAATAATTTCATCGTCATTGTTACTAATACTAATTCTATTAAAATTTAAAACTGATTTAATTATTTGCATTCAAATTCCCCAGTTCCCAGGTTAGGCTTCAAACACAAATAGATCTATGGTCCAGAATTCTGGCTGTTGCCCAGTAACTTAATTGCTAAGCTTTCAAACTCAATCCCATTACTCTAGGAGGCCGGTAGCTGCTTTGTTTGCCCAGTACCAATCCATACATTTTCCATGTGACATTTCCTGTGTTAGGTGAGCGAATTGGACAGCATGAATTGATATTTTCCTCCTTTTAGTAATAGTTTCAAAGGTTTATTTATTATCAAAGTATGTATGGAGTATATAACTCTGAGATTTGTCTTCTCCAGATAGTCACAAAACAAAGGAAAACTAAGGAAGCCATTTGAGAGAGAAACAGCAAACCCATCCCTCGCCCACACATAAAAAGAAAGGCAACATGATCACCAACCCCCCCAACACCCCCTCCCACAAAAAAATGCAACATGATCAACACCCCAAACCCCAAATCCCCATCTGCTCTCACAAAATGTCACAAGAACATTGACCCCCAAATCCCCCTCTCCCCACACAAAAAAAACAAGAAAGAACAGGCAAAAATATAAAAAACAAAACACTGAAAAATTCCATCATCCAATCTATAAACACAGAATGTTGATAGAAATGCATCAATATTCAGAAACCAAGTCAGTATTTAGTAGATGCAACTTTGGCAGCAATTACAGCCTTGAGTCTGGTTGGGTAGGTCTCTATCTGCTTTGCACATTTGGAGACTGCAATTCCCCCCCCCCCCCATTCTTCTTTACAAAACTGCTCAAGCCCTGTCAGATTGCATTGGGATCATGAGTGAACAGCTCTTTTCAAGTCCAGCCACAAATTCAAAGTTGGATTGTAGACTGGACTCTGACTTGGCCACTCCAGGACATTAACTTTGTTGTTTTTAAGCCATTCCTGTGTTGCTTTGGCTTTATGCTTGGGGTCATTGTCTTGCTGGAAAACAAATCTTCTCCCAAGTCACAGTTCTCTTGTGGATTTTCCTCCAGGATTTCCCTGTGTTTTGTTGCATTCATTTTACCCTCTATCTTCACAAGTCTTTCAGAGCTCGCTGCAGTGAAGCATCCCTACAGCATGATGCAGCCACCACCATGCTTCACAGTAGGGGTGATGTGTATTTGCATTTGTATTTAATCTGATGGTTTTAAAAAAAAAGTTCACTTTTGATTTCATCAATCCATAGAATCTTCTGACAAACTCCTAGGTGAGATTTCATGTAAGTTTTTTTTCAACAATGGCTTTCTCTTTGCCACTCTCCCAAAAAGCTGTGACTGGTGAAGCACCCGGGCAACAGTTGTTGTATGCGCAGTCTCTTCCATCTCAGCTACTGAAGCTTGTGACTCTTCCAGAGTTGTCATAGGTCTCTTGGTGGCCTCCCTCATTAGTCCCCTTCTTGCACGGTCACTCAGTTTTTGTGGACAGCCTGCTCTAGACAGATTTACAGCTGTGCCAAGTTCTTTCCATTTCTTGATGATTAACTTAACTGTGCTCCAAGGGATATTCAGTGACTTGACAATTTTCTTGTATCCATCTCCTGACTTGTGCTTTTCAATAATCTTTTCGCTAAGCTGCTTAGAGTGTTCCTTGTCGACATGGTGTAGTTTTTGCCTGGATACTGACTCACCAGCAGTTGGACCTTCCAGATACAGGTGTATTTTTACTACAATCAATTGAAACACCTTGACTGCACACAGGTCTCCAAAAACAGATCTCCATTTAACTAATTATGTGACTTCTAAACCCAGTTGGCTGCACCAGTGATGATTTGGAGTTTCATAATAAAGGCAGTGAACACTCACGCAGTCAATTATTTTGTGTTTTATATTTGTAATTAATTTAGATCATTTTGTAGGGATTGGTTTTCACTTTGACATGAAAGAGTCTTTTTCTGTTGATCAAAAAAAAAACCAAATTAAACCATTGTGATTCAATGTTGTAAAACAATAAAACATGAAAACTGGTACACCTCCCCAGCATTCCCTCTTCTTTCTTCTTCTTGGGCCCTTGGCTCCCAGTGGGGAATAGGTCATCGATGACCTCCCACCCCCACCATCCTCTGAACAGACATCCCACCCTGCAAAAACTCATTTCGGGGAGGTAGCACCATCAATTTCCGGGAGAGGTGGGATGTCTGCAATATAGTAGCTCCTGAGCAGCTAGCCAGCTAGTTTAAATAACGTTAGCTATGCTAATGAACGAATGACACCTGTTAAACTCACCTCAACATGTCTTTTACAGTCTTAACCCACCATGGGCAATAGAGAAGTCACTGTTGCAAACAGTGCAGCGAGCAACACTGTCATTATTTTTGACCCCTGTTAGGCAGGGGTATACTTTAGTGTAGTCTGGGGTGACGTACGTTTAATATTTTCTTTTTTGGAACATTCAGCCATGGTGCCCCCTCCCCCTCCCCCTCTCCCTAATCTCTCCCTATCTCAAAAAATCAATTTCCAGGATATTGTATATAATTTGCAGGCATAAGGGAGCCACTATCAATATGCGGGAGACGCCCAGAACATCTGGGAGAGGTGGGATGTCTGTCTGAAGTCAATGTTATAGTTGGAGTTCATCAATGTTTCCATAATCGATTGTGTCCACTGCACAGGGGTTTGGCCTCTACAGTTTCACCAGAGTCCTGTTGGCCGGCCATACCCATTTCACAGTGGGGACATAGGGTTGGAGTTTGACAGGCTGTGGCACCCTCGATATCATATTATTCCTGCTCATGTGCATAAAGCTGCTGGTTGAAATATTTGGTACACTACATCTGCCTGGATGAGAGAACATATCCTGTGAGAATTGACTGAGTAAGCCAAGGTCTTTCTCTTCTGGAGCGAAGAAGGATGAGAGGTGACTTGTAGAGAGGTGTGTAAGATGATAAGAGGTGTACAATGGGCTGCCAGCAACCTTTCCCCAAGGAAGTGTCTAATATGAGAGGGCATAATTTTATGGTGATATCTGGGGGGGGGCAGTGGATGTCAGAGATAGATTTTTCACTCAGAGAGTGGTGGGTGCATGGAGTGGAGTGTTAGAGGTAGATACATTAGGGAGATTTAAGAGATTCTTAGATAAGCACATGGATGAAAGAAGAATGGAGAGAAGGGTTGGACTGATCTTGGAGTTGGCTAAAAGGTCAGCACAGGATTGTGGGCTGAAGGGCCTATATTGTGTTGTACTGTTCTATGTTATAACCCTTGGGGATTGAATTGCATCAGAACAACAAGCAGCAAGCAATTCTTGAAATCTCTCCCACTTGAAAATTATTTTTTTATTCCTTATTCTGGCTTTGTCACCCCAATCCTTTATCCGTGGTGATATTTCATTCCCAATCCTTTTTCCCTATGACTTATGCAACAACTTTTTGAGTGACCTCTTATTGACTGCCTTTAGGAATTCTCAAAGTTCAAATAAATAATATTGATAAGGTGAGTTGCAGAGTCCTTGAAATTGAGTCTGTATGTTGTGGGATCGGCTCAGTGTTAAGTTGGGTGAAGCCATCTATGCTGGTTCAGGAGCCTGACGGCTGAGGGGTAATTGCTGTTCCTGAACTGGGAGATGTGGGATCTAAGACTCCTGTGCCCCCTTCCCGAAGGCAGCAGCGAGAAGAGAATACTGCCTGGACGGCTGGGGTCCGTGATGATGGATGCTGCTTCCTTGCGGAAGTGCACAATGATGGGGAGAGCTTCCCCTGTGATGGACTGTTGAATCCACTACCTTTTGTAGGCTCTTCCATTCATGGGAGCTGATTTTTCCATACCAGCCATGATGTGACCAGTCAGAATACTCTCCACTGCTAGTTTTTCCTCATCTTTCTGATTGTTACAACCAAGACTCTAGGTTTTCTGTTGACTCTACCTAGTCATAGAGGATTTTGGAAGTATCCTGTTAAAGTTCTCTTGATAACAAAGTCCAGCTCTTTCCCAACTTTGGGCATAGATATAGGAGATCAGAGATAAAAGAGATTGGAGATATAGGAGATCAGAGGCGAGAGATTTAAAGGGAGACCAAGGGCAGCGTTTTCACGCGGAGGCGTGGCACGTATTTGGAATGAACTGCCAGAAGCAGTGGTTGAGGTAGGCACATTAGCAATGTTTAAAAGTCATAGAGTTGTCTTAGGAAATCAGCATCCATCATCAGAGCTCGCCACACCCAGGCCATGCTCTCTTCTCACTGCTGCCATCAGGTAGAAGGTACTAAAGCCTCAGGACTCGCACCACCAGGTTCAAGAACAGTTACTACCCTCAACTGTCAGGCTCTTTTTAGAAGGGGTTAACTACACTCACTTGCCCCATCATTAACATGTTCCCACAACCAATGATCTCACTTTAAGGACCCTTTACCTCATTAGCAAGAGCCGAGCTGAAAGGGTGCGAGCCCAAGCCCGAGGATGAGGAACAGCCTGAGGTTTGGACGATTTAAGCAACGAGCCAGACTGAAATTGTTGGGGTGTTGGGGCTGGTTTGGCTCGCTGCTCTGCAGGGTTTGCTCACTTCCATGCTGGACTGAAACCTTCTGAATCGGCTGCAGTTGTGAACTTCAGTTCTGAGTGCTGCTTACTTGCTTTATTGCTTCCACGATTTGTTTTTTTCTCTCTGCACACTGAAAATTCTATGACCTTCTTTTGTTTTTAATAGGATCTATTGGGTTTCTTGGTTTCATGACTGCCAGTAAGAAGATGAATCTCAAGGTTGTATAAAGTATACATAGTTTGATAATAAATATACTTTGATCTTTGAACCATCTGATGTTCTCGTTATTTATTGCTATTTATTTATAGTTTGTCTTCTGCTCTTTAGTTGATTTTTCATTGATCCTGTTATAGTAACAATTCTATTGATTTGTTGAGTAAGCCCACAGGAAAATGAATCTCATGGTTGTATATGGTGACATGTATGTATTTTGATAGTAAAATTTACTTTGAAATTCTGTACTTTGTACTTTGATATGTATGTGGATTGGAGAGGTTTGGAGGGCTATAGCCAAATGCAGGCAGATGGAAGTAGCTCATTGGACAACACATTTGGCATAGATGAGTTAGATGGGAGTAGCCCATTGGTCAACACAGTCGGTACGGATGCATTAGATAGATGGGAGTAGCTCATTGGACAACACAGTTGACATGGATAAGATAGATGGGAGGAACTCATTGGACCCCATAGATTAGATGAGTTGAGCTGAAGACTGTCTCCTTGCTGTTTGACTCTATGGTTTAAATTTTGACACCATTCTTTACCCTCTACCTGGATAATATTTAGCTCATTTTAGTCTAGTTACATTTAATTCATTTCAATTCACTGAGACTGCCCGAAAATCCTGGGAAATTTTCTAAGATGGCTACTATTCCACGCCAGTGTTGGCCCAATGGATACCCTGACCCAAAATGTTGCATCGCACTTTAGTTTTACCTACGTTTGGCCTGGCTTCCTTTGGAATTGCTAGCCTACTCTTCCATAGTCATAGTCATAGTCATACTTTATTGATCCCGAGGGAAATTGGTTTTCATTACAGTTGCACCATAAATAATAAATAGTAATAAAACCATAAATTGTTAAATAGTAATACGTAAATTGTGCCAGGAAATAAGTCCAGGACCAGCCTATTGGCTCAGGGTGTCTGACCCTCCAAGGGAGGAGTTGTAAAGTTTGATCGCCACAGGCAGGAATGACTTCCTATGACGCTCTGTGTTGCATCTTGGAGGAATGAGTCTCTGGCTGAATGTACTCCTGTGCCCACCCAGTACATTATGTAGTGGATGGGAGACATTGTCCAAGATGGCATGCAACTTGGACAGCATCCTATTTTCAGACAGCACCGTCAGAGAGTCCAGTTCCATCCCCACAACATCACTGACCTTACGAATGAGTTTGATGATTCTGTTGGTGTCTGCTACCCTCAGCCTGCTGCCCCAGCACACAACAGCAAACATGATAGCACTGGCCACCACAGACTCGTAGAACATTCTACCGCTAGGATCATGCCTGTTGTTTATCGCAGCAAGCAAATCCCGTAGTGTGGAAATTCTGTTGAGAATTCATGGAAGTGAGGAAGGCAGCAGTTCAAAGTTCAATGTAAATTTATTATCAAAGTGCACAGTATGTCACCACATACCACCCTAAGATTCATTTTCTTGCAGACATTCACATTAGAACACAGAAATACAATGGAATCAATGAAAAATTACACACAAAGACTGACGAACAACCGATGTGCAAAAGTAGACAAACTCTGTAAATACAAAACTAAAAATGATAATAATAAGTAAATAATATTGAGGACGCGAGTTATAGAGTCCTTGATCAGTTGTGGAGTCAGTTGAGTGTTGGGGCGAGTGATGTGGTCTAAGCTGCTTCACATGCTCAATGACTGAGGGCCAATAACTGTTACTGAGCCTGATGGTGTGGGACCTGAGGCACCTCCTTCCCGATGGCATCAGCGAGAAGAGATCACGGCCTGGATGGTGGGGGTCCCTGGTCTCTGTGGTCTCTGACCTCCCCAGCACAGGCAAGGGTGCTCGGGGCAGCAGAACAACTGGGACCTGAACCACGGTGACACCCTGGTTTCAGCTGGGACATCCGTGTGCATGTGTCTATATATAGAACACATCACCTATCTGGCAACGAGTTGCAGACACGGATCTAATTAGAGAGTTGGGTGTTTTAAATATAGAAAGATGAATATCAGGGAATTGTAATGAAGAGTTAAGATGGTTTCAGGGCTGAATCAGCTGTTCTTGTGACCACTTGGGGTATGGTAGCATTGTGGTTTAATGAACCTAAGGCCAGAGTTAATTTTTGAGGCATGTTTAAATCTCTCTCATGGCAGCTACAAATATACATTGATTTTGTTGAATAAGCACAAATTTAAAAAAAAAGCTGGTATAAATAATGATCACAAAATGACTGGATTTGTTTTAAAAAAAATCCTCCTCATAGAGGATACAGGCCCTTCGGCCCAACTGGTCTGTACTGCCCCTAGTGCCCACTGAGCAAGTCCCGTTTGCCGGTGTTCAACCCATATCCCAAACCTTTCCTGTCCAGGCGCTATAGAGTCACAGAGTGGGCCGGCACAGTAGCACAGTGGTTAGCACGACGTTTCACAGTAACAACGACCCAGGTTCAATTCTTGCCGCTGTCTGTTAGGAGTTTGTATGTTCTCCCCTGTGAATCTGTGGGGTTTCCACCAGCTGCCCTGATCTCCTCCCAGAGTCCAAAGGTGTGCCAGCCGGTAGGTCAATTGGTCATTGTGAATTGTCCCCTGATTAGGCGAGGGTTAAATAGCTGGGTTGCAGGGCAGTGTGACTCAAAGGGCTGGAAGGGCCGTTTCTACACTGTATCTCAATCAAACAATCATCCAATAAATAAATAAACAGATAATTAAAATTAATTAACTGACTCATTAATTAATTCATTGATGGATTAATACGGCATGGGATAGACCCATCTGGAAAAGCCCCATGACTCTTCGTTTAACTACTTCTGTGAAGATCGGTGTCTCAAAAGGAGCCTCACTTTCCCAGCGCAGCACTGGGGTTCCCTGGAACGGGGTTCAGACCTGTCCTCAGGGGATCAGTCTGCCACTGCTCACTAATTGATCCAGAGCTATAGCGCTGTGCAGTGTAGGAACGGGCCTCTCAGCCCACGCCTCCATACTATCTTTCTGCCTACCGACACTAACCCCATTTGCCCACAGTAGGACCATATCCTTCTGCACCTTACCAAGGTTGGCACGGTAATGTAAAGGCTGGCATAGCGCTAAACGGCACCGGCTGTCTGGGTCCAGTTCCCGTCGCTGTCTGCAAGGAGTCTGTACGTTCTCCTTGTGACTGCGTGGGTTTCCTCAGGGTGCTCTGGTTTCCTCCTACATTGCAAAGACATATGGAGAGACAGAACTCGACGCTTGGACAATGATATAGGTATCGGAGCAGATTGTCAGAGTGTTGGGGACCGAGGTGAGGCTCAGATGGGTTCAGCTTGCTGCGCTGAACTAAGGGTCTGGAGACGGACTCTCTTTGTGGACTTCAGTTCAGAACGCTATTTGATTGTGTTTACTGTTGGCATGATTTGTTTTTTACCTCTTTGCACATTGGGTGCTTGGCAATCTTTTCTTAATGTCTGGAGACAAATAGTTTTGTTAGGAGACAAATTTCAGGATTGTATAATGTATACATACTTCGGTAATAAATGGACTTTGAACTTTGACTTGTAAGTTGAGAAGTTGAGAGTATGTTATGGTGGTGCTGGAAGAATGGCGACACTTGCCAGAATATCTTTGAAATCTGTTGGTCGTTGGTGCGAATGACACATTTCACTGGATGTTTTGATAGGCATGTAACGAATTAACACGTGTCAGGTTAGGAAAAGGGGAAGTACAATGGGCTCTAGGTGTTCTTGTACATCAGGCACTGAAAGCAAGCATGCAGGTACAGCAGGCACTGAAGAAAGCTAATGGCATGCTGGCCTTCATTAACGAGGGGAGTTGAGTATAGGAGCAAAGAGGTCCTTCTGCAGTTGTACAGGGCCCTGGTGAGACCACTCCTGGAGTATTGTGTACAGTTTTGGTCTCCAAATTTGAGGAAGGACATTCTAGCTATTGAGGGAGTGCAGCGTAGGTTCACGAGGTTAATTCCCGGGATGGAAGGACTGTCATATGTTGAAAGATTGGAGCGACTGGGGTTGTATACACTGGAATTTAGAAGGATGAGAGGGGATCTTATTGAAACATATAAGATTATTAAGGGATTGGACACGCTAGAGGCAGGAAACATGTTCCCGATGTTGGGGGAGTCCAGAACCAGAGGCCACAGTTTAAGAATGAGGGATAGACAATTTAGAAAAGAGTTGAGGAAAAACTTTTACACAGAGCGTTGTGGTTCTGTGGAATGCTCTGCCTCAGAAGGTAGTGGAGGCCAATTCTCTGGATTCTTTCAAGAAAGAGTTAGACAGAGCTCTTAAAGATAGCGGAGTGAAGGGATATGGGGAGAAGGCAGGAAAAGGGTACTGATTGTGGATGATCAGCCATGATCACAGTGAATGGTGGTGCTGGCTCGAAGGGCTGAATGGCCTACTCCTGCACCTATTGGCTATTGCCTAAGGAGGTGGTGCAGGAGGGAGGTCTTCAGATTTTTGGATCACCGGGCTCTCTTCCAGGGAAGGTGGGACCTGTACAGAAAGGACGGTTTGCACCTGAACTGGAGGGGGACTAATATCCTCGCGGGAAGGTTAGCTAGGGGTGGGGGTGGTGGGTTTAGACTAGAACTTCAGGGAGCTGGGGACCAGAGCACCGGAACAGATAGTAGAGTGGCTGGTGAGAAGGACGTTGTTAAGCCTACATACAAGGTCAGGAATCAAAAGGTTGAGCATGGTGAGGTTAATGTTCTGAGCTGCATGTATTTCAACGCAGGGAGTATTTTATTTATTTATTCAGGTACAGCACGGCATAGGCTCTCAAGCAATCCCTCAATTTAACCCTGGCCTAATCATGGGACAATTTACAATGACCAATTAATGTACCATCCAGAACATCTTTGGACTGTGGGAGGAAACTGGGGCACCCAGTGGAAACCCACGTGGTCACAGGGAGAACGTATAAACTCCTGAACGTACCTGTCCAAGTGTTACAGAGTCATAGAGCAACACAACATGGAAGCAGGCCATTTGGCCCAACTAGCCCATGGTAACCACGGTGCACACAGAACTAGTGCCATTTGACTGCATTTGGCCCATATCCCTGTAGACCCTTGTAACAGGGTTTACAATGAGAGAATCAATAATTGAGACTAAAAGAGGTGCATGAGAAATCTTGGAGTTTCTACCATGATGGGGGAAGTTGTTTTCTTTTGAAAGTTGTTATTGTGACTTCTGTTTCGTTCTTACAACAAAAATGAGACTGAACTCACTGGATGGAAGACAAGTACGTTTCTAGGGACGTTCTCCACACTGTTGGACAATCATCCACAATCTGATTGAATGGTCGGATTGGGTGATATATGCCTACTCCTTTAAATTTTCTACAGAATGCTTTGGGAAGAGTCCACACCTTTAATATCGACACAAAACTAATGCTTATCGTATTATTCCTGAGAAATAGTTGTCAATTTGCACACAGCAAGATCCCACAAATCGTAGTCCTGAAACTGCCACATAATCTGCTTCAGGTCCGTAGCTCCGTGAAAGTGGCTGCACAGGTCGCTAGGTGGTTAATAAGGCTTACGGAATGCTTGCTTTCATTAGTCAAAATATTGAGTTCAAAAGTCAGGAGATTATGTTGGAACTGGTTAGGCTACATCTGGAGTATTGCATACAGTTCTGGTAACTCCACTATAGGAAGGATGTTGAGGCTTTGGAGAGGCTGCAGGAGAGGTTTACCAGGATGTTGCCTGGTTTAGAGGGCATGTCCCATCATTTAGAGTTGGTCACGTGGCCAAGTGGTTAAGGCATTCGTCTAGTGATCTGAAGGTCTCCAGTTCAAGCCTCAGCTGAGGTAGCGTGCTTGTGCCCTTGAGCAAGGCACTTAATCACACATTGCTCTAGTCTGTGTGAGGAGTGGCGCCCCACACAGACTTCCAATCTGCGCCTTGTAAGGCATGAAAATGCCCGACGCAGGCCTCTCATGGTCTGAGTCAATGTTCCCCCTCCCCCCATCATGACAGGCTTGAGAAACTTGGATTAATTTCTTTTGAGTGCCGAAGGCTGGGGGGAGATCTGATAGAGGTTTACAGGATTATGAGAAGCAGAGATAGAGTATCTTTTTCCCAGGATAGAAATGTCTAACTCTCAATATTCCCAGATTTCAGTGCTTTAAAAGGGATAGAGAGGGGGGAGAAAGGGGAGGAGGGGTGGCATTAGTGGTCAGGGATACTATTACAGCTACAGAAAGGGTGAGTAATGTAGCAGGATCCTCTTTTGAATCAGTATGGGTGGAAGTCAGGAACAGGGAGGGAGTCTATAGGCCCCTGGTAGCAGTAGAGATACAGAGGAGCAGATTGGGAGGCAGATTTTGGAAAGGTGCAAAAATAACAGGGTTGTTATCATGGGTGACTTTAACTTCCCTAATATTGATTGGCACCTGATTAATTCTAAGGGTTCAGATGGGGCAGAGTTTATTATGTGTGTCCAGGACGGATTCCTGTCACAGTATGTGGACAGGCCGACGAGGGGGAATGCCATACTAGATCTAGTACTAGGTAATGAGTGGGCACGTGGTCAAGTGGTTAAGGCTTTGGACTAGCGACCTGAAGGTCATGAGTTTGAGCCCCAGCTGAGGGAATGTGTTGTGTCCTTGAGCAAGGCACTTAATCACACAGTGCTCTACGATGACACTGGTGCCAAGCTGTATGGGTCCTAATGTCCTTCCCTTGGACAACATTGGTGTCGTGGAGAGGGGAGACTTGCAGCATGGGCAACTGCTGGTCTTCCATACAACCTTGCCCAGAACTGCACCTTGGAGAGTGAAGACTTTCCAGGCGCAGATCCATGGTCTTGCAAGACTAACGGATGCCTAAAAAAAAAACTAGGTAATGAACCGGGTCAGGTCACAGATCTCTCAGTGGGTGAGCATCTGGGGGACAGTGACCACCGCTCCCTGGCCTTTAGCATTATCATGGAGAAGGATAGAATCAGAGAGGACAGGAAAATTTTTAATTGGGGAAGGGCAAATTATGAGGCTATAAGGCAAGAACTTGCGGGTGTGAATTGGGATGATGTTTTTGCAGGGAAATATACTATGGACATGTGGTTGATGTTTAGAGATCTCTTGCAGGATGTTAGGGATAAATATGTCCTGGTGAGGAAGATAAAGAACGGTAGGGTGAAGGAACCATGGGTGACAAGTGAGGTGGAAAATCTAGTCAGGTGGAAGAAGGCAGCATACATGAGGTTTAGGAAGCAAGGATCAGATGGGTCTATTGAGGGATATAGGGAAGAAGAAAGGAGCTTTAGAAGGGGCTGAGAAGAGCAAGAAGGGGGCATGAGAAGGCCTTGATGAGTAGGGTAAAGGAAAACCCCAAAGCATTCTTCAATTATGTGAAGGAAAAAAGGATGACAGGAGTGAAGGTAGGACTGATTAGAGATAAAGGTGGGAAGATGTGCCTGTAGGCTGTGGAAGTGAGCAAGGTCCTCAATGAATACTTCTCTTCAGTATTCACCAATGAGAGGGAACTTGATGATGGTGAGGACAATATGAGTGAGGTTGATGTTCTGGAGCATGTTGATATTAAGGGAGAGGAGGTGTTGGAGTTGTTAAAATACATTAGGATGGATAAATCCCCGGGGCCTGATGGAATATTCCCCAGGCTGCTCCACGAGGCAAGGGAAGAGATTGCTGAGCCTCTGGCTAGGATCTTTATGTCCTCATTGTCCATGGGAATGGTACCGGAGGATTGGAGGGAGGTGAATGTTGTCCCCTTGTTCAAAAAAGGTAGTAGGGATAGTCTGGGTAATTATAGACCAGTGAGCCTTACGTCTGTGGTGGGAAAGCTGTTGGAAAAGGTTCTTAGAGATAGGATCTATGGGCATTTAGAGAATCATGGTCTGATCAGGGACAGTCAGCATGGCTTTGTGAAGGGCAGATCATGTCTAACAAGCCTTATAGAGTTCTTTGAGGAGGTGACCAGGCATATAGATGAGGGCAGTGCAGTGGATGTGATCTATATGGATTTTAGTAAGGCATTTGACAAGGTTCCACATGGTAGGCTTATTCAGAAAGTCAGAAGGCATGGGATCCAGGGAAGTTTGGCCAGGTGGATTCAGAAATGGTTTGCCTGCAGAAGGCAGAGGGTTGTGGTGGAGGGAGTACATTCAGATTGGAGGATTATGACTAGTGGTGTCCCAGAAGGATCTGTTCTGGGACCTCTACTTTTCGTGATTTTTATTAACGACCTGGATGTGGGGGTAGAAGGGTGGGTTGGCAAGTTTGCAGATGACACAAAGGTTGGTGGTGTTGTAGATAGTGTAGAGGATTGTCGAAGATTGCAGAGAGACATTGATAGGATGCAGAAGTGGGCTGAGAAGTAGCAGATGGAGTTCAACCCGGAGAAGTGTGAGGTGGTACACTTTGGAAGGACAAACTCCAAGGCAGGGTACAAAGTAAATGGAGGATACTTGGTAGTATGGAGGAGCAGAGGGATCTGGGGGTACATGTCCACAGATCCCTGAAAATTGCCTCACAGGTAGATAGGGTAGTTAAGAAAGCTTATAGGGTGTTAGCTTTCATAAGTCGAGGGATAGAGTTTAAGAGTCGCGATGTAATGATGCAGCTCTATAAAACTCTGGTTAGGCCACACTTGGAGTACTGTGTCCAGTTCTGGTTGCCTCACTACAGGAAGGATGTGGAAGCATTGGAAAGGGTACAGAGGAGATTTACCAGGATGCTGCCTGGTTTAGAGAGTATGCATTATGATCAGAGATTAAGGGAGCTAGGGCTTTACTCATTGGAGAGAAGGAGGATGAGAGGAGACATGATAGAGGTGTGCAAGATAATAAGAGGAACAGATAGAGTGGATAGCCAGCACCTCTTCCCCAGGCACCACTGCTCAATACAAGAGGACATGGCTTTAAGGTAAGGGGTGGGAAGTTCAAGGGGGATATTAGAGGAAGGTTTTTTACTCAGAGAGTTGTTGGTGCGTGGAATGCACTGCCTGAGTCAGTGGTGGAGGCAGATACACTAGTGAAGTTTAAGAGACTACTAGACAGGTATATGGAGGAATTTAAGGTGGGGCATTATATGGGAGGCAGGGTTTGAGGGTCAGCACAACATTGTGGGCCAAAGGGCCTGTACTGTGCTGTACTGTTCTATGTTTTATGTTCTAACACCAGAGGGCATGCATCGAAGGTGAGGTGGGTGGGTTCAAAGGGTACGTGAGGGGTAAGTTTTTTACTGAGTGGTGGATGCCTGGTATGGTGATGGAGGCAAATACATCAGTGGTTTTTAAGAGACGTTTAGATAGCCACATGAATGTGAGAAAGATGGAGGGATATGGACATGGTGTAAATTGACTGGGATTAGTTTTGGTTTTTTAAAAATTTACTTTTTGGCTGGTTCGGTACAACATTGTGGGCTGAAGCGCCTGTGCAGTTCTATTTTCTATTTAGTAATGCTAATTATGAGATAAATAAGACCAAAATATATAGGAACAGAATTAGGCCATTCAGCCCATCGAGGCTATTCTATTCAATCATGGTTCAGTCATGCCAGTCCCTCTGGCAGCTCAATTCACCGGCCTGTCTTCAGATCTTCCTTCCAGTGGTCCCTCTAAACACCAGCTGGCAGCGGGCTATATAAACCGGGGCAGGCTCTATTGCTTAGTCTGAGGCCGGATCCACTAGACGGGATTCACAGCCAGGTGGGGAGGAGGAAGTAGGAGTTCGGCCTGGAGTCCTTACCAACCGCCCCCCTTCAAAGTGAGTAACAGTGATTTAACTGTCAAAGCAGACCATTGAGTCCTGCCGAAGGGTCTCGGCCCGAAACGTCGACTGTACTTTTTTTCCATAGAAGCTGCCTGGCCTGCTGAGTTCCTCCAGCATTTTGTGTGTGTTGGCTGAAAGCTTCAGACATCTTTTCATTTGAGAAATTCATTTTATTGCATTAATTTTAATATATTAATATTTAAAAGCCACCCATGCAAATCTGCTCCCTTCACTGGGAAGACCCGCTACAGTCCATTCGGCCCGTCTGTTTCAATACTGAACACAACGTCCAGACGCTCAAGGCACCGAGGTGGCCTGGGGAAATGGGGGTTAAATTCTAAATGAAGACCCGTTTCTGCTGCATGCCGATCGCAAAAGGGATTAAAAATTTAATTCATGGGAATAGATTTGCACTCTTCATTTTTTTTTCGCGGTTCGGTGGGGAAAAGGAAACGAGGGAAAAAAAAAGAGCTCGAGCGTGTGTAGGTTGCATTTTGTCAGTTCCGAGTGGATTCCTGTGAAGGTAACTTGGACCAGGAACGGAATCCATCCATGAAATGTTAACCGTGTTACGTCATTGACTCGCTCTGCCGCAGAATTAGCGGAACTCATAGGCTCTCCTAGTCCAGACAGCAATCGTTCAGCCTACCTTCTTGGAGTTGGCAACATCCTCTTTTGCACTCTCTTATTGTGAGCTAGAGGGAGAGAGAGAGAGAGAGAGAGAGAAAGTATATGTGTGTGTGTGTTGTGTTTGAGTGCACGGTAAATGTCATTAAAACACGCGATACGAACCAAGGGTAAACGTAGGCAGTGCTGAGCCTGTCAGCTAAAACCAAATAGAGAAATTGAGGGATTTGTAGTTTTCTCTTAGGCGCTTTTAGTTTCTCCTGTTGGTGTGGATGTGAGTGCGAATCAGAGAGAGAGAGAGTGTGTGTGTGTGTGTGTGTGTGAGTGTGTGTGAGTGAGTGAGTGTGTGTGTGAGTGAGTGAGAGAGAGAGAGAGAGGGAAAGAGAGAGATACAGAGAGTGTGTGTGTCTGTGTGTGTGTGTGAGTGTGTGTATATGTGTGTGTGTGTGCGAGCGACCAACAGGGAGAATCCTTCCTATCACTTCCCTGTGAAACTGGCGATTTCTACTGAGCAGAGAGCATCATTTGAATCAAATCTTGCGGCCGTAAGTAACCCTCTCTTTCTGTGCCTTGTTTATACGGATGTTGCTTTGTTCGGCGTTTGTTTATTAAATGGGTCGTTTTGTAACGAGGTGCCAGCTCCTCGTCGCGGCAAACAAATGCAAAATAAATTAATAAAGCAAGAATTTGGCAATAAGATATATCACGCAGCTAGAATGAAGCAAGGAAGCAGCTTGCTTTATTTCCCCCATCTGCCAGCTCTTCGGAAGGCTGCATTCTTGAGCACTGCACACCGACAGTGCTCTCTAAGGCAAGGATAATTCCCTTTATAACATTATCAACATGATATTTCTCCCTCCCTCCCCGCCCGCAATTCTTGACTTATACCCTAGTATTATGCAGAGAGACTGACTTATTACGGGTTATTCTGACTACTGTGTGGATTTTAATAGCTGCCACTGGATTTTTTTCCTCTACCTCTCTCTCGGACTAGTAGGCGATTCAGTCTTCGCGAGGCACAGTCTACACAGAGAACTCCCTTTCTGTCTCCTGTGTGCTCGCTTGACCATCTGTAGCATAAATCGCCAAACTGGATAGATAAACCGCTGCCCCGGCAGTCTGCATGGCCATGCATTCGCCGCCGCTTTCCCGCAAAAAACAGATATAAAGCGAAACCAACCATAGATCAGCTAAAAACAGTACACCATTGTAACCACAGCGAAAATCGAGCCTGTCTTTCTGCCCGCTTCCTTCTTTCTGTAGTTGTACCCATTTGTTTCTCTGTAAACAACCACTTTGCCTTTCTGTGGTTACATCTGCCCGTCTAATTCCTTGTCCTCCTCAAATGTATATATTTTTCTATCCATTTATTTATCCAACCTACCCATCTGATTTATCATTCGCGATCTATTCATGCTGCATATTTCTGTTTATGATGCTCTCTTTCCATTTTGTGTTACATCTTTCTTCAACGAGGGGACCGCAGCGCCGCCACTGGTGGGAGGGTGTAAGTGCAGCCGGATAAGTTTCCATTACTGTGGAGCTGCACCGCTCTCCCTCTTGTCTGCCCACCTGCCTCCTCTGTGATCCTTTAACTTGTCCGCAGCTGACTTTGTGATATGCCCTTCCCCTCTATTATTTATTATGGGACTGTTTCTGCATTATACCTTCATTTAACCCCTCCCCCCAAGCCTGATCCGAAGGCTACTACACTTGCTGTAGGTTTCTATGATGCTGCTTGACACGTATCAGAGGTCACGGGGAATGAGGTTAAGGACCATGATGGAATGGCGGAGCAGACTCAATGGGCCGAAAGGTCGAACTTTGCTCCTACATCATATGGTCTTCCTCCATTGATGCTGCCTGACCTGTTGAGTCCTTCCAGCATTTTGTATGTGTTGCTCTGGATTTCCTGCACCTGCAGAATCTCTTGTGTTAATGTTATAGGTTTGCTGTTGTCAGCTATGCCTGTGAGCTGTCTCCTTCTGCACCGTTCTAATGGGAGACCAGCAGTGTAAACGTTAATCTGTAGCTACACTCTCACGGCACTGGGGCGCGCTCACTAGATAGAGACAGGAACTTTTTAACCAAGGCAGAAACGCGAATGTACGTTTAAATCAGATACTGGCTTAAGTCTGAGCATCCTGGTCCAATTCTCCCCAATCTTTCCATCAAACCTTGACTTGCTACGGGAGTTGACGGAAGGACCAAGTTACCTGGTTCACTCTCTGATACCAAGGAGTTATTGGAGATTGGGCAGGTATGTTGCCATTGTAATCGACGTTTTTTTTCCTCTCTTAATCAATTAATCTTCCTGGCCAAAGTGTTAACCCGAAATGTACGGGAGGGCGGTTCAACGTGGCGATACCGTTTCTCACCATCCAGTGTCTGTAGGTGTGGGCAGGGAGCGATGTTCACGGATTCATACCTACCGGTAATCTCACCAGAAGCACCGCAGGAAGGCAGGAGCGCGCGGGCACATACACACGCACGCGCACACGGACATACTCACACTCACCTAGGCATCCAGACAAACAATAACTCCACACACACACACACACACACACAAGCGCACATATACCCCATTATAGCAGTACCGCTCTCCCTCTTGTCTGCCCATCTGCCTCCTCTGTGATCCTTCAACAAGGATTACAACGTACAATATACCCCTAAACATCTAGACAAAAAATAATCCCGAACACACACACACACACACACACACACACACACACACACACACACACACTCACACACACACGGGTACACGTGGTCAAACAGTATATACACGTATTGGTACACATACTCATGTATATCATGTATATAGTTCAAATATTCCCTGACGGATACAAGAAACACACACAAAATGCTGGAGGAACTCAGCGGGCCCCGCAACATTTATGGAAAAAAGTACATTCGACGTTTCGGGCCGAGACCCTTCGGCGGGACTTTTTTCCACAGACGCTGCCTGTCCCGCTGAGTTCCTCCAGCATTTTGTGTCTGTTGCTCTGGATTTTCAGCATCTGCAGATCTTCTCTTGTTTCCGACGGATACCTGCTTGCTCTGAGGCACAGACTGGTCTACATGGAAGATACACACTAGTGCATCTATAGATAATTATTTACAATGAACTAAACGCGTACACAAGCATTCACAAAATGCACAGAAACGTGTCGAAGGGAAAACGCGCAAACACTGAATTGAAGCCACTGGCAAACGGAAGCACAGACGATTTGCCACGATTACATACAGGGACGCGCGCGTGCACACACACACTCACTCTCTCTCTCTCTCACACACACACACACTCACTCTCTCTCTCACACACACACACTCACACACACACACACACACACACTCACTCTCTCTCACACACACACACACTCACTCTCTCTCTCACACACACATACACACTCACACTCACACACTCACACTCACACACACACACACACACACACACACACACACACACACACGTTCCGAACAGTCCACTCACTGACAAGCACCCTGTGTTCGACTTGAAGTGTGACTTGGTGACTAAGTGTCACTTTAAGGAGCCCACGCTCACGTTGGCAAGCAGAGCGACCGCACACGCTCACACGCAGCAACACACACTGCCCCTCCACACTCGCGCACAGCCACATTTAGCTGTCCCCGTCTTTCCACGCAGCTGCGTTTACCTACCAACAGTCGCACACGTTCAGCACCCACCCACTCACCGATATAATCACACGCCGGTTCGCACCCCAGCAGCTCTCGTACGGAGGTCTCTTCCCCCAGTCAGTTCGTCTTCAGATTGCAAATGGAAAATCGCTGACGTTGGCAGATAATTTCCAATCCACACTTTGCCTTAGCAGGCGAACGGTGCAGAAAATGGTCGTTTGATTGACTCCGAGTTAGCAACAAGGACCCTTGCCCCTCCGTCCGATTGGGTTTAGATTGATACAGAGGGAGAAGATCCCCACTCTCTTATGCAAGGATTACAACAAATTCTCGCTAAATATTAATGCGCTCTTTTCTTAACAATTTATACACAAAACCCCGTTTTAAAATTAACAAAAAAGATGTAGATTAACAGCCCTTGGACTACACATAAGCGATTCAATTCCAAAAAGCCCTCCATGGACGTAAATCTAATTTACATCGAAATTGCTCCTTGTCGTGACAGTAAGGCTAATTAAATATACTTTTAGCTTGATAAAGGGAGTGCTTTCTAATTATATGTTGGTTAAAAAAATAATGAAGATTTAAAACGTTACTGTACCATGTTCGGATACTTAAAGTCATTCTCCCTTGTATTTAGTCTTCTGTGGAGCTCTTGACTGAACGTTTTACCATCTCTCAGTAATTGCAACGAGGCTCGAATAGCTGCAGGTCATTATAAGATTCAAACATTTAGTGACTGCTTTCTGCTGCAATGCCTGGTCTTTTTTTTTGCTAGTCGTGCAGATTTTAATTGTTGGTGCGGGGCACTTCTTCAGCCTCCACAACGACTTCCCAAAGTAGTTTTCAATTAGCTCTTTTCCCCCCTATAAACACACATAAGAAAGGACAAAGCGCAGAACACCCCCAAAACCCCCTTTCGCGCCCCCTCTGACTTGACGGATTTGTAAACTATATGTTTAAATCATCTCCCGCCACCTGCCAGAGATTTAGATACATTGTATCCTCAACACTTCCTAAGAGTAAGAGCATGTTGTACAATACCACCTGACTTTGACATCAGAATCACCTTAATTTTCGCTTCGTCTTGCAGGTTCCGAAAAGGAGTCACGAAAAAGTCCTTTGGAAACTCGGCGTTTGGTTCCTCTCAAGAGTCTCTCTCCTCACCCCCTCCCGTTCCTCTCTCTCAACCCCCTTCTGTTCTCGGTGTCTTCAACTCCCAGCCACGCACAGTCTTCCTGTCCGAAACCTCTTCCCGCTCTCTCGGTAGGAGTGAGCAAGGGAAAGTGAAGTGAGGGAGAGAGAGAGAGTGAGAGAGAAAGAGGGAGAGAGAGAGAGAGAGAAAACAAAGCAATGACGAAAGCCACCTGACTTATCCGCGGTTCGAAGAACTAACACGTGCTTTTGCAAGAAAAAAAAACGTCACCCCGGCAAAAATCTATCCCATATGATCAGTTCAGTCTGTGTTTCCTCTTTCCGCGGGCGAAAGTCTGGAAACAAACCTCCTTCCAAGTCATGTTTGAAAGGAGATATGGGCAAAAACGAGGAGAGCGACAAAATTGTCATCAATGTTGGGGGCATTAAACATGAGACGTACAGGAGCACGCTTAAGACTCTGCCTGGCACCAGACTCTCCTGGTTAACAGAGCCGGACGCCTCCAGTAACTTTGATTATGACCCTAAGACCGACGAGTTCTTCTTCGACCGGCACCCCTCCGTCTTTGCCTATGTGCTGAACTATTACAGGACGGGCAAGTTGCATTGCCCGGCGGATGTGTGTGGACCGCTCTTCGAGGAAGAGTTGGCTTTCTGGGGCATCGACGAGACGGACGTGGAGGCATGTTGCTGGATGAACTACAGACAGCACCGGGACGCGGAAGAGGCGCTGGACAGCTTCGAGACCCCCGAGCCCGACGACGAGGAGGATGGGGACCTCAAGAGACTATGCCTGCAAGAGGACTCTGGAAGGAAACTGGGCTGGTGGAAGAAACTCCAGCCCAAAGTCTGGGCTCTCTTTGAAGATCCTTATTCATCTAAAGCTGCCCGGGTAATATGTGTATGTGTGTGTGTGTGTGTGTGTGTGTGTGTGTGTGTGTGTGTGTGTGTGTGTGTGTGTGTGTGTGTGTGTGTGTGTGTGTGTGTGTGTGTGTGTGTGTGAGAGAGAGAGAGAGAGCGCGCGGGAGAGATGACTTAATGAATCCAATTCATATTGTGTTCTTCAGGGATGCAACTGTGTTCTCGTTTGCTCCTGGGTCTGTTCCTCTAGAGTGAGGATATGGGAGACAGCGACAGGGAGAGAGAGAGAGTAAACAGTGAGGGAGAGAGAGAAAGAGAAGAGAGAGAGAGAGAGAGAGAGAGAAAGAGAGGAGAGGGAAGAGAGGGAGAGAAAGAGAAAGAAATGAGTGAGGGAGAGAGAGAAAAGAGCGGGAGAAAGAGAGAAGGAAGTGAGGGAAAGAGAGATAGAAATAAAGTTTAGACAAAATGTTGACTAAATGAGTTCGCAAGGGAACGTAATTAACGAGAAAATTAAAATTGTTATTTAGACTTTTTTTCCTGAAGGGATTGGTGTATAAAATAATGTGGTTAAAGTTTAAAAAAGAAGAGCAAGGCAGGGAGAGAGGCAAGCAGACGGGGAAAGGGAGATGGGAAAAAAGTCCAAGAGAGCGGAAATAAAATGGATCTCATTAAACAAAATAGGGATAGAGAGATTGCAGGATCTGCATTTGCAGAGGCAGGGGATTGTTGAGGGGAAAGAAAAGACGCATTTAAATCCCTCCGCGGGCCGGCAGGGGGCAGAGCCGCGCCGTTGCAGAATGCCTGGCTGCGGCAAGAATTCAGCAGTGGTAGCAATTCTGGCGATTAATAATCACAGCGCCAGCAGTTTTGTAGTTGTGGTGAACGGTTTCTTTCACCATGCAAAGCAGTAATGCAGAGAGAGGGGAGCTCGTAACCATTCCCACTGCAGCAAGGGACCCGGGATCTTCTCAACAAACTTTAAATCCACCAGAATTACAAGACCTTGTTAACATGCACCTATTGCTTCCCTCTACTGAGGAAGCTATTTTACAGAGAGGATAGGGTTAAAATAGTTTTATATTCAATTACCAACTTGACCAGAAAGTACTTGAACTACCCAAAGCTATAGGGCTAAAAAAGCTAAGGAACTATAAAGCTTTAAGAAAAAGCAGGTGTCTGTGAAGGAATATGTGGTTGAAAACAGTAACTTGGTCAGTTTCTTTTGGGTTTCCGATATGGTGGAAGGTTGAAAACTGATCAGAAGGAAATCTTTTAGAGTTGTGAAAGGGTAGAACATTCAGGAAGATCGGAGTTGGAGGGTGGGTAAATTTCGCTGTTACCTTCAAAGGAAAGATCTTCAGCCACAGTCAGCCTGGTGAGGGGAGAAGCAGGGACCATAAGGCCTTAAGACATAGGAGCAGAATTAGGCCATTTGGCCCATCGATACTGCTCCACCATTCCATCATAGCTGAGTTATTATCCTCTCAAACCTATTCTCCTGCCTTCTCCCCATAACCTCTGACGCCCTGACTAACTGGACTTATCAACCTCCACTTTAAATATCCCCATTGACTTGGCAATGAGTTCCACAGATTCACCAACCTCTGGTGAAAGAAACTCCTCTTAATTTCTACTATGAAGGGACGTCCTTCTATTCTGAGGCTGTGCCTTCTGGTCCTAGACTCCCCCACTATAGGAAACATCCTGTCCACATCCACTCTTGCGAGGCCTTTCAATATTCAGTAGGTTTCAATAAGATTCCCCCCTCCTCATTCTTCTAAACTCCAGCAATTACAGGCCAGAGCCATCCAATGCTCTTCATACTTTAACCTTTCCATTTTTGCGAACCTCCTCTAGACCCTCTCCAATGCCAGCACATCCTTTCTTAGAAAAGGAGCCCAAAAACTGTTCTCAATACTCCACGTGTTCGAGGTGATGGTAATGGACCCACAAAACGGGGGAGGCAAGTAGAAACATGAGGTCTTACAAAGTCATTCTGGGTGCTTAAGATGAGACACAGTAAACTGAAATGGGTTAATTGGTCTTGTTTAAGGGTTTAATCTTGTGAAGAATGGGAGGTTCAATGTATGTACTTAACAACCATCCTTTCCTACGTTTCATCGTTGGGTGAGCTAACCAGTCACAGTGTGAGAATTCTGAATGGTACAGGCCAATTTGGTCCATCTTCCTATACTGGCCAACAAAATTACTTTAGATTAATCCTTTTTCCAGCTGGCAGTCTGCCACTTGGCAGGTTCCAGCTTTTCCAGTGTCTACCCAGGGGAAAGTGAGCTTTTCCAGTGTCTACCTAGGGGAAAGTGAGCTTTTCCAGTGTCTACCTAGGGGAAAGTGAGCTTTTCCAGTGTCTACCTAGGGGAAAATGAGTTTTTCCAGTGTCTACCTAGGGGAAAGTGATGAGTTTTTCCAGGTATGGAGTTCTGGACAACTCATTGAGTGAAAGATTTTACTCAGTCTCCTCTACTCCTTCCACCAATGAACTCCTTGTTGTAGACTGGGCAATTTTGCAGAGAGATATAGGTCTATGATTCATATTAACACACTGCGTCTGTCTCACCCATTAACACTACTTGCTTGGAGGAGCAGTCCCAGGTGATGCAGAGAGCTTCAACTTCGACCGCCATCAATTCAATGCAGATATACTCTCCTCTCTCTCTCTCTCTCTCCCCCTCTTTCCTCTCTCTCCCCTTCCCTCTCTCTACCTCTCTTCTCTCCCCTCCTCTCACCTTCTCTCTTCCTCTTCCCTCACCTCTCTCCTGTTTTCCTTCTCCACCCCCTCTCTCTCTCCCCCAATCTCCCTTTCCTCCGTCTCCTTCTCCCTCTCTCGCTCCTCTCTCCGCTTTCCTCCCTTTCTCTCCCTGTCTCTCTCTCCTTCTCCTGCCAATTTGACAACTTGTAATACTACCGAACACGTGAATCCAAATTATTTTCTGTTCCCAGCCTCCTAGCTTAGCCTTGCAAGCTTTATCAAGAAATATATTATTCAGGCTGACAATGTGTGGGTGGAAGTTATTCAAGGAACTAAATGCTATTTGGGTTGGCGAACTATGTGACAGAATTGCCATCGTTATAGCCGTGAGTTCAAACTGCATCCTCCGGTTTTTCTAATACCCCCTCTGTTTCATCGCTGCCTGTGCTTTACCCTCACACCAGTGGGAGCGCCCCGGCTCGCTCTCTGTGCCCCTCCACGTATTCTGGGTAGTAGACTCTGTGAATATTATTGGTTTGTTATTGTCACATGGACCTAGATACAGTGAAAGGCTTGCCTTGCATACTGTTCATAGAGATCAGACCATTGCACCCAAAATGCTAGAAGAACTCAGCAGCTATGGAGAACAAATACTGAACACAACCTATGGACTCGCTTTCAAAGACTCTGGAACTCAAAAAGTCATAGGGAAGTACAGCACAGAAACAGGCCCTTCAGCCCATCTAGTCCATGCTGAACCATTTAAACTGCTTATCTCCCATCAGCCTGCGCCGTGACCAGAACCCTCCATACCCCTGCCATCCCTGTACCTATCCAAACTTTTATTAAATAATGAAATCGAACTCACATGCACCACTTATGTTGGCAGCTCCCAGTATTCCCATGTTTTCAGTATTATTTACAAATTTATCTATCTATTTAACTATTTAATTTGGCTCTATGTATATGTGTGTGTGTGTGTGTGTGTGCATGTGTGTGTGTGTGTGTGTGTGTATGTATATAATATATACACACACACAGAAAAATAAAATTTATTTGTTTATTTTTTGTATTTGCACAGTTCGTCTTCTTTAGCACATTGGTTTCTTGTCAGTCTTTGATCGGGTGAAGTTTTCCATTGATTCTATTGTCTTTCTTTGTTCTACTGTGAATGCCCGCAAGAAAACGAATCCCAGGGCAGTATATGATGACATACACTGTATGAGGTTGTATAAGGCATTGGTGAGGCCGAATCTGGAGTATTGTGTTCAGTTTTGGTCACCAAATTACAGGAAGGATATAAATAAGGTTGAAAGAGTGCGGAGAAGGTTTACAAGGATGTTGCCAGGACTTGAGAAACTCAGTTACAGAGAAAGGGTGAATAGGTTAGGACTTTATTCCCTGGAGCGTAGAATAATGAGGGGAGATTTGATAGAGGTATATAAAATTATGATGGGTATAGATAGAGTGAATGCAAGCAGGCTTTTTCCACTGAGGCAAGGGGAGAAAAAAACCGGAGGACATGGGTTAAGGGTGAGGGGGGAAAAGTTTAAAGGGAACATTGGGGGGGCTTCTTCACACAGAGAGTGGTGGGAGTGTGGAATGAGCTGCCAGATGAGGTGGTAAATGCGGGTTCTTTTTTAACATTTAAGAATAAATTGGACAGATACATGGATGGGAGGTGTATGGAGGGATATGGTCCGTGTGCAGGTCAGTGGGACTAGGCAGAAAATGGTTTGGCACAGCCAAGAAGGGCCAAAGGGCCTGTTTCTGTGCTGTAGTTTCTATGGTTCTATGGTTCTATGTATTTGGATTTAAAAAAATACTTTGAACTTTGAATGTTTCAGGCTCAGACCCATCATCAGGAGAGTCCTGATGAATTGCCTCGTCCCAAAAAGGCGACTGTTTATTCATTTCCATAAATGCTGCCAGACCTGCTGGGTTCCTCCAGCATTTTGTGTGTGCTGCTTTGGATTTCCAGCGTCTGCAGAATCTCTGTGTTGCATTGAGTTGCAGCAATGTGCAGAATAAAGTGCAAAAGCTTCTGATAAAGTGCAGTGCAGGTAAACGATAAAATCCAAGGTAGATTGTGAGGCAAGTGTCCAAGAGACCGATAGCCAGCTAGATACGAACTGTCCTTGAGCCTGGTGGTACGTGGTTTCAGGCGTTCTTGTATCTTCGGCCCGATGATATCACAAAGAGTACAATTCATGTACAACGCGGAAACTGGCCATTCAGCTCAACTTGTCCATGCTGACCAAAGTGTCTATCTAAACCAGTCCTGTTTGCATCCCTCTGAACCTTTCCTATCCCTGTAGCTGCAAAATCCCTGTTAAATGTTGGAATGACACCTGCCACCACCACTTCCTCTGGCAGCTCGTTCCATAGACCCACCAACCTCTGTGTGTGTGTTTAAAGTTGCCTCTCAGTTCCCTTTTATACCTTCCTCTCGTCTTAAAGCTGTGCCTTTTAGGTTCAGGCTTGCCTACCCGGTGACCATCTCCCCTGTCTATGTCCTCCCTGACTTTATAAGCCACCTTACTGCCTCCTGCACTCCAAGGCAAGCAGCCGCACGAGCTGGGTGACAGATTGTTATGGGCATTAAGTAGAATAATTAATTTCGAGATACAGCACGGAGCAGGTCCTTTTGGCCAAACAGGCCGCACCCACTTAACCCTAGCCCAATCACGGGACAATTTACAATGATTGATTAGTCTACCAACTGGGACGTCTTTGGAATGTGGGAGGAAACCGGAGCAGCCGGAGGAAACCTACACGTTCAAGGGGAGGACATACAAACCCTCTTTACCAACTCTGAACTCCGATGCCATGAGCTGCCTCTATGCTACTGTGGCACTCCATTATAACCCCCCTGAACCCACTATATCAACCTTCCTGCATGTAAGAGTGTAAGGGAGTGGGATTGGAGTACAAAATAAAGCCAGTGAGGTAGAAGCTGTGCTTAAGCCTGGCGGGTACGCGCTGTCAGGCTGTTGTATCTTCGGCGTGATGATACTACAAAGAGTTCAATTCATGTACAACACGGAGACAGGCTCTACATGAGCCCCGATGTCGCGGCCCGAAACGTCGACTCTTTATTCCTCCCCACAGATGCTGCCTGACCTGCTGACTTCCTCCAGCATCTTGCCTGCGTGATGCTCTGTGTTTTCAGCATCTGCCGAATCTCCTGTGTTTGCGGAACGCCAAAGGTTCAGGCAGCATCTGTAGTAAGAGTAACTGAGTCAACGTTTCAGGTTTCATGGCATCATTCTCTGCTGCCTGACCTGCTGAGTACTTTTATTTTTAGCGCTTTCTGTTGTTTCTCTACCATCTCCATTTTACAAATCTTTATCCCACTACACAGTACAGACCAGTTTTGGGGATTGAGATACCTTCCTAGGTGCACCCATGGAACTAACAATGGGTGAGTTCAATTTTTTTTAAATTTACCTACTCAAATAAAGCTGAGCTATGACTTTACCTGTAGGACTGCCTACTCCTCGTGGCCTGGAACTAAATAGCTAGCTGAGAGTCTGGGGCATCAGTGGGATGGGAGCACTTATGGGTACAGTCAAAGTTCCTTTAGCCAATTTCCACTCCTGAACACGAAACAATCGGCTGAAGGAGCTCAGCGACTCAAGCAGCGTCTGTGGCAAGAGCTGAGTGGCCGAGCAGACTCGAGGGGCCAGAGGGTCCTTAGCCCCTCTGCTCTATCTGCTCCTCTCACAGCGGGTGGTGTGAGTTTGGGACGAGGAAGTGATGGGTGCGGGTTTGATGCAACATCTAAGAGAAACTTGGATTGGTACATGGATGGAGGGCTGTGGTCCGGGTGCAGGTCAATAGGACAAGGCAGATTAATAGCTCAGCATGGAGTAAATGGGCTGAAGGGCCTGTTTCTGTGCTGTAGTGTTCTATGACTAGGTGACTCCACACTCATAACAGCCCTACTCATTGGCCGCTCAGCCCTAGAGATGGGAAGTAAGTGCCTGCCAGCCTGTGACATCTACCGTCAAAAGTTCAAAGTAAATTTATTATCAAGGTACATTGTGGTGGTGGCATCCGTTTGTCTCGCGGGACCTTGGATCTGCGCCTGGAAAGTCTTGCTTCAGTCTGTGTTAGAGCAGCGTCTGTTGTGGCTGTAGAGGCCCACACGGGAGTGACAGTCTCGGCTGCAGCGACTGCACTTGAAGGCACTGTCCTCCAGTGTTGTCTTGGTGCTGTTTTTCCAACTAGTGTGCTTTCCTTCAGCAGCAAGCCTCAGCTTCTCTTCTCCTCTTACATTATTGTCACCATATACAACCCTGAGATTCATTTTCTTGCAGGCATTCACAGTAAATGCAAAGCAACAGGCAAATAAAATGATAATAATAAATAATAAGCAATAAATATCGAGAACATGAGATGGAGAGTCCTTGCGGGTGAGCCTGTTGGTTGTGGGAACAGTTCAGTGATGGGGTGAGTGAAGTTGACTGAAGTTATCCCCTCTGCTTCAAGAGCCTGATGGATGACTGGTCCTGAACCTGGTGGTGTGGGGCCTGAGGCTCCTGTACCTCCCTCCTGATGGCAGCAGTGAGAAGAGGGCATGGCCTGGGTGGTGGGGGTCCCTGATGAAGGGGTACATGATTTTACAAATTTAAGGGTCTGATAGAGAACGTGCAGCTGAAGCTGTCCTTGCAAAAGGGGAAGAACCGTTCCCCGATTTACGAGCGACACATTCTTGAAAAATATCTCAGTCAGTGGAGTCTTGTGAATTAAAAATGGCTGACAAAATCGACTGTGAGTGTTAGATACGGTGTATTCCCACAGAAGGAGAGTGGCTTGCTGTGTGTTATGGCAGGAGTCGGCTTCCTGACTCAAAGACAAGTGCCTTAAAGAGCCAATGGTGAATCATCGCAATAATATCTAAATCAAATCTTCATAAATCAAAAACTTACTGCATTCCGACTGAACCCAGTTCTTAGAATCAGAATCAGGTTTATTATTACCGACTTAAGTGACATGAAATTTGTTGTTTTTGCAGCTGCAGTACAGTGCAAAGGCAAAATAATTTCTCAAAATGATAAAATAAATAAATCGTGGCAAAAACAGAAATAAATGAGACAGTGCTCAGGTTTGTAAGTTATATCTCTCCCAGTCATTAAAGGTGCTGAGGGACTCTGTCTCCATCACCTCTTCAGACTGTGTGTTTCAGCCCTTACCGTCCACAGGAGAATCTCTTATCCCTCTATTGCCCTAAACATAAAGCAATTACCTTAGGTTACCCTGTCATTATTAACTCTCTGCTAATGAAGCCGCTTCCTATTCAACCCAACCAGGGCACAGGACACTGCAGATGCACGAACCTGGAGCAACAAACAATCTGCTGGAGGAACTCAACGGGTCGAATTCCATTTGCAGGGGGAAGGAACTGTGGACGCTCCAGGTCATAACCCCGTACGTCAACAATTCCTTTTCTCCCACAGATGCTGCTCGGCTCACTGAGTCTTTCCAAGAGGCTGCTTGTTGTCGAGTCTCTCATAATCTTCATTGCATTCTATCGCAATATGACAGGGCTGATCTGAGTATTTAAATGTCACAGTTTTCTGTATATTCCATTATGAGGGAGTTGTGTTCATAGAAAACCCTGATTTTCCATAACATGAAGCCACATCATCTGCACAGGTATAAAGAAAAAAACATCTGTGTATTATTTATTGATGAAAGCAGCGTTTTATTCTATGCCGCATATATTTTGGTGGTGATTTGCTTAAGGACAGATTTCTGTAAAGTGAATTGCGGCAGGGGTTGCCTGTATTTGTAAATAGATGTTCGTGTATATTTATAGAGCCCTGTATTCAGGATATGACAACATTTATTTTGTTTGCAGCTGGCGTTCTGAATTTAATTAGCTTTCGGTAGTTGGGTAGTTTTATTTGTATGGTTCTGTGTTGTGAGTATTTGGCTCTGAACGGAGGAGACAATTAAACGTATCGGTAGGAGTAGGGGGCAGCTGGGAGAGCCGCAGCCTCTGATTGCTGGAGTCACAGGTTCAGTCCCGATCTCTGTTGCTGTCTGTTTTCCTTGTGATAAACACCAGCTCTAAACCTATTTATTTAATCTTGTTTTTAACCAACATATTCTTATCTTTTATTTTCATGTTTTTTTCCGTATTTTGTACTTTTACCTCATTGCAAAGCACTCTGAACTACATTGTCTGTATGAAAAGTGTTCAATAAATTAAGTTATTATTATTATTTTGGGTCCTTTAACATCTGCCAGATGATGCTGAGGATGTTCTACGAGTCTGTGGTGGCCAGTGCTATCATGTTTGCTGTTGTGTGCTGGGGCAGCAGGCTGAGGGTAGCAGACACCAGCAGAATCAACAAACTCATTCGTAAGGCCAGTGATGTTGTGGGGATGGAACTGGACTCTCTGACGGTGGTGTCTGAAAAGAGGATGCTGTCCAAGTTGCATGCCATCTTGGACAATGTCTCCCATCCACTACATAATGGACTGGTGGGGCACAGGAGTACATTCAACCAGAGACTCACTCCATCGAGATGCAACACTGAGCATCATAGGAAGTCATTCCTGCCTGTGGCCATCAAACTTTACAACTCCTCCCTTGGAGGGTCAGGCATCCTGAGCCAGTAGGCTGGTCCTGGACTTATTTCCATCTGGCATAATTTACATTTTACTATTTAACAATTTATGGTTTTATTACTATTTATTATTTATGGTGCAACTGTAACGAAAACCATTTTCCCCTGGATCAATAAAGTATGACTATGACTATACTCCATTTGGGTAGCTTCCAACCTGATGGCATGAACATTGATTTCTCAAACTTACAAGAATGCCTCCACCCCCCCTTCACCATTCCCATCCCCTTGTCCCTCTCTCATGTTATCTCCTTGCCCGCCTATCACCTCCCTCTGGTGCTCTCCCCCACCCCTTTTCTTCTTTCTTCCATGGCCTTCTGTCTCTTTCACCAATTAACTTCCCAGCTCTTTGATTCATCCCTCCCCCTCCAAGTTTCACCTATCGCCTGGTGTGTCTCCCTCTCCCCTCTCCCCACCATTCAAATCTTCTCCTCAGCTTTTTTTTCTCCAGTCCTGCTGAAGGATCTCAGTCCAAAATGTCGACTGTATTTTTTTCCATAGATGCTGCCTGGCCTGCTGAGTTCCTCCAGCATTTTGTGTGAGTTGCTCGGATTTCCAGCGCCTACAGATTCTCTCTTGTTTGTTGTTATTATTATTATTATTATAGTGTGGGTTTCCCCTGCACTTTCTCTGGTTTCTTCCGACCTGGTTAATTGGCCAATGTAGATGGCCACTAGTGTGTGGTGAGGGTTAGGATCTGGGAGTAAAAGACGATTGGTGTGAACAGTTGGTTGATGGTTAGCAGAGACCAAATGGGCTGAAGGGCCTGTTTCTGTGTTGCACCTCTGCTGGAATTTATAGAAAAGACTTACAGTTACTCTGGAACGACAAGATTGTCATAAAAAGCTCATGTAGGGATAGAAATCTGACCTGTCTTAGTTGGCCTGGCCTCCATGTTCATAGGATCTTAGATTTCTTCTCGATATTGGTTTCTACGACAATCTGGTCATTCCAGGGTAGCTGCAACTCTTTTCTATAAATTCCAAGATTTATTTCATTACTGGAATTTAAATTCCCCAGATGCTGCGGTGGGTTCTGACCTCACAGTTTTCGATCGATGGCCCAGACTGCTGGTTGCTCATTCAGTGATTTAACCACAATCCTCCTGCAACCATGTGCTGTCATTTATGGGTTATTAGAAAGCAAGATCACTAAATTGAAACTGGTTTGGAGTGCTTGTACGTATTCTGGAGAAACACAATGTGCGTGTACATGATAGCGAATAGCAGCTCCTACGTGTGTAACGGGAGGTCTCTGCCTCTGCATTTATTATGGTTTTTGGGTCTCTCATGAACTTCATTATCACCAACTCATGCTAGAAAGAAAGAACAGATCTCTGTGTATTTTGTAGGAAATGATGGTGCTCCTGTTTTTTGTAAGTAATAACTAACTTAAGTATTCCACAAGATACGAAAACTCAATCTATATTTTAGAAAACAATTAATGAGCATACTTGAAATAATTGCTGCTCAATCTGTATCACCTTGGAAAACTTTGGTCCACTGCCCACTCCAATCAGATTCATTCTTCTTCAGCCCTTTTACCCTTTCCACCAATCATCTCCCAGCTTCTTACTTCATCCCACCTTCCCCCTCACCTGGCTTCACCTATCACCTGCCAGCTTGTAGTCCTTCCCCTCCCCCCACCTTCTTATTCTGGCTTCTTCCCCCTTCCTTTCCAGTTCCGATGAAGGGTCTTGGCCTGAAACATCAACTGCTTATTCCTCTCCGCAGATGCTGCCTGACCTGCCGAGCTTCTCCAGCATTTTGTGTGCGTTGCTCTGGATTTCCAGCATCTGCAGAATCTCATGTGTTTATGGAAAACCACCACTTGTGTATGAATCTCTGAATTATTATCACACTGATCGAGGCCATTTATCCCATTGAGGGTCTGCTGGAGCAATCCAGTGAACATTGCCTCTCTGTTCTTTTCCCGTAACCCTTTATTTGGATTTTAACCTTCAAATACCATTGTTTTCCCTTTCAAAAGCCACCCATCCACCACCCTTTCGGACAGTGTATTTTGGATCATTGCCACAGGCTCGGTAAATATGGGTTTCTTGCCCCTGCACTACTGTGGTCTCCAGTCCTTGATCTCCCTGCTAATGGGAGCAGTCCTTCCCTATTTATTCCACCCAAACCTACCATGATTGCTTTTTGCATTTCCATCACCCTTTCTCTTAACTTTTACCATTGCAATGGGAATATATATCGCTGCCATATATCGTGATATTAAACCTGATTCTGTTTCCGAACCCTAGGATCCTCGGTCTGCCCTCAAAATACAAATGCTTTAATTTTATTTGTACTTAGCGATACAACGCGGAGTAGGAATCTTCCGGCCCTTCATTTCCGCGCCACCCAGGCAGCCCCTGACAACCCTGACTTAACCCTAACCTAATCACGGGACAATTTACAATGACCATTTAACCTACCGGGTACGTCTTTGGACTGTGGGAGGAAAACGGAGCACTTGGGGAAAAGCCTTGTATTCCAGGGGGAGGAGGTACGGAAACTCCTTACAGAGCGGCGGAGTTGAACTCTGAACTCTAGCGCGCTAACATTGTGCTAACCACTATACTACAATTCTGCATTTCTGTCACCCTTTCTCTTAACTTTTACAATTGCAATGAGAGTCGGGTCGAATATTACTGATGTATGTTGTGAAATTCCATGATACATCAGTGATATTAAACCTGATTTTGTTGTGAACCCTGGAATCCTCGATTCGACATCCTTATGGACTTTATACAGGATTCCTGCTTTTACAAATGGAGGCTTTGAATTAGGAAATGTGAAGGAGATTGTACTGGCCCTTTATAGACCCAGTGACCACTTTATTGTGTCCCTCCTGTACCTAATAAAGTGGTCTCTGAGTGTACAACACTAGTTAGAGTGCGTTTGCACTTTCTGAGACTGATCTGTTGGTGAAAATAAGGAAAATCCTTGGGTTAAAATGCCTTAATATAAATTTAACTTCGACACCTAATGATAATATAGTAACTTCTCGCCTTAGGAATTTTAATTGCAATGATAAAAAATAATAATTACTGGGTTAGTTTTCGTCAAAAAAAGATTGGGGTTGTATGTTTTAAAAGCAAAGTTAAATCCAGTAAAAGGTTTTACTTCTTTTACGCAATCACATTTTTAATGTGCTTTATGATATAACACATTGTTACATGTTAGATCTTGGTATGTCCTTATTATGTCCTGGGAATGATACTCTGAGAAGGACTTATAAACACAGGAGCTTCGATAGATGCTGGAAATCTTGAGTAACATGCAGAAAATGCTGGAGGAACTCAGCTGGTCAGGCAGCGTCTATGGAGGGGAATAAAGAGTCGATGTTTTTAAAATTTATTACTTACAGCACGGAACAGGCCTTTCTGACCCACCAAGACTTGTTGCCTAGCAACCCAATGATTTAACACTGGCCTAATCATAGGACAATTTACAAATGACCAATTAACCTACTAATTGATACGACTTTGGACTGTGGGAGGAAACCCGGGCACATCCGGGAAGACCGTACAAACTTTCTTGCAGAGGTCGCCAGAATTGAACTCCAAACTCCCCAAGCTGTAATAGCGTCCCATTAACTGCTGTGCTACCGTGGGGTGATGAGGGCTCTCGGTTCAAAATATTGACTCTTTATTGCCCTCCATAGATGCTGCCTGACTGGCTGAGTTTCTCCAGCATTTTATGTGAGAAAGACTTCTAAGCCTAGGGGGAGCTGAAGATAAGATTTGCTAGGCTGGTTCGTGGACGTGGGACCGTGGTTTCACAGAGTAGAAATCTGCTTGGTACAAAATCAACTCCCTTTCCCCCTGCCACCAAAATTAACCCAACCATAGCCAACCTTAACCCAAACTCAGCTTGAAGATATTAGCAGAAGATCGTCCCTCGTACATTGACACTGCAATAATTACCCCACATCCGTCAGGCTGTTGAATCAGAGGGGTAACTTAACTCCAATTCAGTCACCCCACCACTGATCTGTTCCCACAACCTATGGATTCACTTTCAAGGACATAACAACTTATTTGCTTGATATTTATTGCTTATTTATTTATTGATTGATTGATTGATTATATTGCTATTTTTTCTCTTTTTGTATTTGCGCAGTTTGTTGCCTTTTGCACATGGTGTTTGTCCACCTTGTTGGGTGCGGTCTTTCATTGATTCTGTTGTGTTTCTTGTATCTACTGAAGAAAACGAATCTGAGGGTTGTACTTGGTGACATATGGGTGCTTTGATAAGAAACCTTCCAAGGCGCAAATCCATGGTCTCATGGGACTAACGGATGCCTATTATTATTGATAATAAACTTACTTTGAACTTTGAACCAGGGTTGCCAAGAAAAATGCCTGGGACCTGGTGAATTCCTTCACCACAGCCCCGAGGACAGACATCACTGTCTCCCATTGTCCTGAGGCAAACTTGAAGAGATACCTGGGAATTTGGTGCCCCAGTGCTTTCCCAGTGAACACTCCCCGTCCTGTCTCTTACTGAAAATCTTGGTCACTGCTGACAACCAGCCGGACTTCAAAATGGCAGTCACTCACACCATCTTGGATCCAGACCTTTGTCTACTCCCAGTGGCACTCTCCGTTCCCGCTGTACCGTGAACTAACCGATGGTAGCGGCCTGGTGAGCATGGCCCATTGGCAGCTTTGGCCGTCGGAGCTCGGAATCTGTAAGGAGTGCGTACGTACAGATGACGGCCGAATTGAACTCTGAGCTCCGACACCTCGAGCTGTAATAGCACTGTGCCGGTCGCTGTGTTCCCATGATAGCGGAGGCAGGAACGTTCACTGTGTTTACTAAAGGGAACAGCTGGAGGTGCTTGGTGAGGGAGAATGTTGAAGAACATCTCAGGTCAATGCCAGCTGGTGAAAAATAATTGCAGGGGAGGCGGAAGAGGATGTGGAGTACCACGGGCGCTTCACGGTAGCGGCTAGCTTTGGGGCATTGGTGGGGAGGGTGTCACAGTTCAATTCCACCACTGTTTGTACGTCCTTCCCCTGGGTGCATGAGTTTCCTCCGGGTGCTCCGGTTTCCTCCCACATTCCAGAGATAGTAAGTTAATTGGTCATTGTAAATTGCCCTGTGATTAGGCTAGGGTTAAATCGGGAGTTGCTGGGCGATGTGGCTCAAAGGGGCAGAGGGCCTATTCCGTGCTGTATGTCTAAATTAATTTATTGCTGACCTAAGTCACCCTGACAGAGCATGGCCCATCCTGGATTCGGAGAGACTTACACTTGTAAACAGGCCCTTTGGCCCACTGAGTTGATGCCAGCCACTGGAGTATTGTGTGCAGTTTTGGTCCCCAAATTTGAGGAAGGACATTCTTGCTATTGAGAGAGTGCAGCGTAGGTTCACAAGATTAATTCCCAGGATGGTGGGACAGTCATATGATGAAAGATTGGAGCGACTGGGCTTGTATACACTGGAATTTAGAAGGCTGAGAGGGGATCTTATTGAAACATATAAGATTATTAAGGGATTGGACACGCTGGAGGCAGGAAGCATGTTCCCACTGATGGGTGAGTCCAAAACCAGAGGCCACAGTTTAAGAATTAGGGGTAGGCCGTTTAGAACGGAGTTGAGGAAAAACTTTTTCACCCAGAGAGTGGTGGATATATGGAATGCTCTGCCCCAGAAGGCAGTGGAGGCCAAGTCTCTAGATGCTTTCAAGAAAGAGATGGATAGAGCTCTTAAAGATAGTGGAATCAAAGGTTATGGGGATAAGGCAGGAACTGGATACTGATTGTGGATGATCAGCCATGATCACAGTGAATGGCGGTGCTGGCTTGAAGGGCCGAATGGCCTACTCCTGCACCTATTGTCAACCATCATTCACAGATCCACACGAATCCTACACTAATCTTAGCTACTCTCCCTATATTCTCATCAATTCTCCCCAGATTGACCCCTTGCCCCACACAATAGGGGCAATTTACAGCAGCTGATTAATCTACCAACTCCAACAGAAGGCCTAGATAGAGTGGATGTGGAGAAGATGTTTCCTATGGTAGGGGAGTCTAGGACCAGAGGGCACAGACTCAGAATAGAAGGATGACCTTTTAGAACAGAGATGAGAAGGAATTTCTTTAGCCAAAGGGTGCTGAATCCATGGAATTCATTGCCATGGGCTAGAGGCCTAGTCATTGGGTATATTTAGAATGGAGGTCGATAGATTCTTCATTAGTAAAGGTGTCAAAGGTTATGGGTAGAAGGCAGGAGAATAGGGTTGAGGAGGATAATAAATCAGCCATGATGGAATGGTGGAGCAGAACTGACAGGCTGAATGGCCTTATTCTATGTCTAATGGTCTTATGGAGCACCCAGACGAAACACACATGGTCACAGGGGGAGCATGCAGACTCTCACAGACAGATCCCAGGTCTCTATTAGCTGTGCCACAGTGCCGTGCTAACCTGAGCTGATCTGAACTGGGCATAAATGGTCAAGCCTCATCTGGCTCAGGCCAGGAATCCAGGCTAACCTGCAAAAAAGACCTTAGAGTCCAAGTTGAGCTCTTTGGAGCAGAGAAGGTTGAGTAGAGATTTAACAGAGGTGTTTAAACTCATGAAGCAACCTGATGGAGTCAATTAGAATGAACTTCCACAGGTGGAAGGGACCAGAGAAGATAGATTAAAGCTATTAGTGAAAAAAACACTCAAGGGGCTATATTGAAGTAAATAAATTATTAGTGAGATTCCGTATTTCATGAGCGTGTAAGTGGGTTTGAAAAAGGCAATTGGACAAATCCACAAAGGCAAAATATTTCAGATCATGAGATGTTGGAGCAGAATTAGACCATTTGGCCCATTGAGTCTGCTCCATCATTCAATCATGGCTGATGTATTATCTCTCTCAACCCTCCTCTTCTGCTTTCTCCCCATAACCTTTGACACCTTGACTAATCAGGAACCTATCAATCCCTGCTTTTAAATATCCCCACTGTCTTGACCTCCACTGCCACCTGTGGCAATGAATTCCACAGATTCACTATCCTCGTGAAAGAAATTCCTCCTCATCTCTGTTCCAAAGGGTCGTCCTTCTATTCTGAGGTTGTGCCCTATGGTTCTAGACTCCCCCACAGAGGAAACATCATCTCCATGTCCACTCTATCTGGGCCTTTCAATTCTTGATAAATCCCACCCCCCATTTTTCTAAGCTGCAAGGAGTAGACAGCCAGAGCCATCAATCACTCCCCATATGTTAACCCTTTCGTTCCCGGGATCATTCTTGTGACCCTCCAGTGCCACATGCAGAGATGTGTTTGGTGGTAGGATCCTGTTGAAGATGTTGGAAATGATCTCCCAACCCTCTGCCTTCCACAGGGATTGCTCCCTCCCTGAGACTCTTGTGCATTTGTCCCCCCCCCCCCCCAGCAGACATCACTGCTGGTGGAAAAAGTGCTACACCTGCCTATTCATGCCTCACCAGGGCTCCAGTTAGTCCTTCCAAGTGAGGCAACACTTCATTTACAAATCTGTTGGGGTCATCTACTGTATCTGGAGGTCCCGATGCAGCCTCCTCTACATTGGTGAGACCTGATGTAGATTGGGTGGGGGGCAGCTTTGTCGAGCATCTTCATTCCCTCTGAAAAAAAAATCAGGATTTCCCAATAGCCAACACAGTTCAATTCCAATCCCCATTCCCATTTCTGGGAGGTGGGATGGAGATACGTCTCTTCAAAGGAGGTGCGAGGAACTCCGTCCCTCCGCTAGTCTGCAGGTCACCCTTGGGCAAGGGCGAGGTGTAGCACCTGCTTAGCTCCCCTACGCCCCCCCCCCACCCCACCCCGGATCAGGATCACGTGAAGCCATGGCAACAGGTGGTGGATGGCCGTATGAGCAGCTGGTGCAGATCACAAGTCCTGGTTATGTGACCACTGACACCATCTCTGAAGAGTATTGATAATGGCTGGGGTCACCTGTCTTGTAAAGACACTGCCCAGAAGAAGGCAATAGCAAAGCACTTCTGTAGAAAAATTTGCCAAGAACAATCATGATCATGGATAAAACCAGAATCGCCCACGTCATATGACTTGCCTCATCGTGAACAGACAAACGATTCCCATTCCGACATGTCCGTCCGTGGCCTCCTCTACTGCCACGCTGAGGCCACTCTCAAAGTTCAAAGTTTAACGTACATTCATTATCAAAGTATGTATACATTATACACCCTTGAGATTCGTCTCCTTACAGGCAGCCACGAAATAAGAAACCTACCAGGGCCCTCTTTAAAAGAAAGACCAACAAACACGCAACGGGCAGAGAGAGAGAGGGAAGAAACAAACTGTGTGAACAGTAAAAGCAAACAGCATTCAGAACGAAAGTGAGTCCACGGACGTTCTCAGGAAGGAGGAGCAACACCTCATATTCTGTCTGGGTAGCCTGCAACTTGATGCCATGAACTTTGATTTCTCTAATCTCTGATAATTTCCTCACCACCCTCCACCCCCTGTTCCATCGTCTTCAATTCCTTACCCCGGGCCCCCTTTCCTATCTCTGGCCGACATCTTGGAATAGGAATGGGGATTGGAATTAAAATGGTTAGTCACCGAGAAATCCTTCCTTTGATAGTAGAAAATTATATCATAGAAAATTGTATATATTGTATACAGCTTTGTGTATGCATTGAGGAAAGCAATCCCTCTGTCTTCAAAATCAGACTTAATATCACCGGCATATGTTGTGAAACTTCAAAGTTGCTGGTGAACGCAGCAGGCCAGGCAGCATCTGTAGGAAGAGGTGCAGTCGACGTTTCAGGCCGAGACCCTTCGTCAGGACTAACTGAAGGAACTTTGATGTGTGTTGCTTGAATTTCCAGCATCTGCAGAATTCCTGTTGTTGTGAAACTTGTCAACTTTGTGGCAGCAGCACAATGTGTTACATAATAAGAGAGAAAAAACCTGTGAATTACAGTAATTATATATATATAATAGTTAAATTAAACAAGTAATGCAAAAACAGAAATAAAGAATTAGTGAGGTAGTGTTTGCGGGTTCAATGTCCATTCAGAAATGGGATGGCAGAGGGGAAGAAGCTGTTCCTGAATCACTGAGTGTGTGCCTTCAGGCTTCTGTACCTCCTTCCCGATGGTAGCAATGAGAACAGTGCATGACCTGGGTGATGGGGGTTCTTAATGGTGGACGCTGCCTTTTTGAGCCATGGCTCCTTGAAGATGTGCTGGATACTACGGAGGCTAGAGTTCGTGATGGAGCTGGCTCATTTTACAATTCTCTGCAGCTTACTTCGATCCTGTGCAGTAGCCCCCCACCCCACCCCTCATGCTAGACAGTGATGCAGCCAGTTAGAGTGCCCTCGACAGTACATCCCTTTCACAGGGAATGGCAGTCCACCTGTACAATCAGAGGATCAGCAATGCATGTGTATGTTAGCGATGTCATCTTCTGTCTTCACGATAACAGCATAGTATGTTATGGAGAGTAATAGTTTGTGTACTTATTACAGGAAATATAAATCCTTGTGTCTCATTGGGAGAAAAGCAGCTGCTCTGTATAATATAGAAAATTGCAGCTCCTGTATATATTTAAGAATCAGAATCTCGCTCAGAATCACTGACAGCGGACATGAAATTTGTTGTTTTGTGGCAGCAGTATAGTGTAATCCATAAAAAACTATAAATTACAGTACTACATAAATTCAATTTAATAAGCAGTACAAAAAGAGCAAAATTAGTGTAGTAATGTTCGTGGGTTCGATGTCCATTCAGAAATCTGATGGCGGAGGGGAAGAAGCTGTTCCTGAATCACTGAGTGTGGGTCTTCAGGCCCCCGTACCTCCTTCCTGATGTAGCAAAGAGAAGACGGCACGTCCTGGGTGATGAGGGTCCTGCATGGATGTTGTCTTTTTGAGCCGTTGCCTTTTGCAGACATCTTGGATGCTGGGGAGGCTAGTGCCCATGAGGGAGGTGGCAGAGTTTATGTCTTCCTGCAGCTTTTTCCGATCCTGTGCATGCCCACCTGCTCCCCAACCACCATACCAAACAGTGATGCAATCCATTTGAATTCTCTCCGGGGTACATCTGTACAAATTTGCTGGAGTCTTAGGTGATATACCAAATCTCCTCAAACTCCTCATGAAATATAGCCACTGACAAGAACTATAGCAGATATGATATAGATTTTACTGAATAGTAACAATTATACAGCAGAGAGAATAACATATTTCACAGCTCCTGTCTATTTTATAGGAGAAAACATGCAAGGTATGTATTATAGCAATGAGCAAAGCCCACATCAGCAATCAGGTAATATTGTGGTGAGACGTTGGTTAGTCATACTGATTTCTGTTGTGTGAGCTACGTATGGGTTTAGTGCAGACCAAGGCAATTGGAATTTTGTTTTTGCTGCAGTATATAGATCTGCTGACGCAGGCATTTTGTGTTCTCCAGCCTGTGCTCGTGCTTTGTGATCTCTCTCTTATTAAAGTGACTGGCTCTTTTGTTGGAGTCCCACCAGGAGACAGCAGTCTGCTGGTGAGGAGCCTCGAGTCAAGTGTTCTTACACACACACACACACACACACACACACACACACACACACACACACACACACCACACACCACACACACACACACACACACACACACACACACATCACACACACACCACACACACACACACACACACACACACACACACACACACACACACACACACACATAAACATGCACAAATCCCTCATCCCTTGTCCTGGGTTTCTTTGAGTGCAGATCAGCCGGTGATCGGGAAAGCTGAATGAAATGTCGGTGTGGGTTTTGCATGCTGCCAGCTTTGCCGAGGTGCAAATTAAATTGTAAAAATTCAGACTCCTGTGGAATCTTCTCTGTTGCTCCGAACCATTCGGACCTGATAAAAGAGCTTGCATTGACATAATGCAGTCCTGATGAAGGGTCTCAGCCTAAAATGTCAGCTCTGTATTTCCCTCCATAGATTCTGCCTGACCTGCATTTTGTGTGTATTGCTTTAGATTATAGGCCATGAGATCATAAGACTTAGGAGCAGAATTAGGCCATTCAGCCCATCAAGTATGCTCCACCATTCCACTGTGGCCAACTTTTTATTCCTTTCAACCCCATTCTCCTGTCTTCTTCTCGTACCTTTTGATGCCCTGATTAATCAAGAACCTATCAGCCTTCGCCTTAAATATACCCGATGACTAGGCCTCTAGAGCCGTCTGTGGCAGAGGGTTGACCCACCACTCTCTGGCTAAAGAAATTCCTCCTCACCTCCATTCTCAAAGGACATCCCTCAATTCTGAGGCTGTGCCCTCTGGTCCTAGACTCTCCCACCATAGGAAACATCCTCTCCACATCCATCGAGTGCGTGTTAACATGCACATTTTGTGTGTGTTACCCTGGTTTCCCAGCACCTGCAAAATCTCTTGTGTTTGTGCCATGCAGACGGTGCTGGGAATTGAGCCTGGGCTTGGTTTTATATTGAGCTCATGCTCTTGATTTCTATTGCAGTGAAGGAAAACCCAGTGGACAATTTGCACACAGCAAGATCCCACATGAGTGAAAGATAATATGTTTTGAGGACCTGAGTTATGAGGAAAGGTAGAACAGGTTAGGTCTTCAATCCCCGGCAGATAGAAGAAAAAGGTAGAGGTGTACAAAATTACAAGGAGTATAGATAGGGTAAATGCAAGCAGCCTCTTCCCACTGAGGTTGGGAGAGACGGGAACCAGAGGTCTTGTGTTAAGGGTTAAAGGTGAAATGTTCAAGGGGAACATGAAGGCGAACCTCTTTACTCAGAGGGTCGTGTGAGTGTGGAATGAGCTGCTAGTGGAGGTGGTGGATGTGAGTTCGATTTCACCATTCAAGAAAAATTTGGATAAGTACATGGATGGAAGGGGTATGGAGGGCTATGGTCTGGGTTCTGGTTGATGGGACTATGCAGAATAATAGTTTAGCATGGACTAAATGGGCCAAAGGGCCTGTTTCTGTACTGTAGTGTGCTATGCTACTATGACGATGCCAGTTTGGGAATACCATAAAACAAGACAAAGGTGCAGAATTCGGCCATTCGGCCCATCGAGTCTGTTCCGCCAATTTATCATGAGCTGATCCATTTTATCCTATTTAGTCCCACTGCCCCGCCTTCTCACCATAACCTTTGACGCCCTGGCTACTCAGATACCTAGCAATCTCTGCCTTAAATACACCCAATGACTTGGCCTCCACTGCTGCCCGTGGCAACAAATTCCATAGATTCACCACTCTCTGACTAAAAAAATTTCTTTGCATTTCTGTATTGAATGCGTGCCCTTCAATCCTTAAGTCATGCCTCTCGTACTAGACCCCTCCATCATGGGAAACAACTTTGCCACATCCACTCTGTCCATGCCTTTCAACATTCGAAATGTTTCTATGAGGTCTCCCTTCATTCTTCTAAACTCCAAGGAATACAGTCCAAGAGCGGACAAACGTTCCTCATATGTTAACCCTCTCATTCCCGGAATCATTCTAGTGAATCTTCTCTGTACCCTCTCCAACGTCAGCACATCCTTTCTTAAATAAGGAGACCAAAACTGCCCACAGTACTCCAAGTGAGGTCTCTCCAGCGCCTTATAGAGCCTTAACATCACATCCCTGCTCCTATACTCTATTCCTCTAGAAATGAATACCAACATTGCATACAGAATGCATTTTCCTGCTCTGTAATGAAACAGTGTCTGCCTCTGTCTGAGAGTGTATCTAAGGTACTCTTAGCAGTGTAGCACTTCCTCTGTGATGGTAGCTGAACTCGTTGGAGTGAGACCTGGTCTCATTTAGAACCTTCTCATTTTGAAGGTAAGAGACAAAGGGCAAAGCCTTAAATATTCTAATGAAAGGTTGGGAGGAAAGGCATTTGGCGGGATCAAGAGTCAGAAATAAATTGGAGAGTCTGAGGATCCTTGTTCTCTGATCCAAGTATCCTTTCCCCATTGGCTTGACACCATAAGACCTAGGAGCAGAATTAGGCCATTCGGCCCATTGAGTCTGCTCCAACATTCCATCATGGCTGATTTATTATCCCTTTTAACCCCATTCTCCTGCCTGTTTCCCTTAACCTTTGATGTCCTTTCTAACCAAGAATCTACCAACCTTTGCTCTAAATGGACTCAATGACTGGGTCTCCTCAGCTGCCTGTGGCAATGAATTCCAGAGATTCACCACTCTCTCCCTAGAGAAATTCCTCCTCACCTCTGTTCCAAGTGGATGTCCCTCTATCCGGAGGCCCAAACTGCTCACAATACCTGAAGAGTGGTTGGACTATTATCTCATTGCGCCATGAGGCTCTTGATTAGGAAGGCAGGAGAATGGGGTTGAGAGGGATTATAAATCAGCCATGATCGAATGGCACAGCAGACTCGATGGGCCAAATGGTCTAATTCTTCTACTACGTGTAACAGTTTTATATTCTTACAATGAAAACAATAACATTGCAGAATAAAGTGTTACAGTTTCAGAGAAAGTACAGTTCAGGTAAAGATAAGGTGCACAATCATAAGGAATTAATTTGTGAGGTGAAGAGTCCAATTTATCGTACTAAGGAACCATTTAATAGTTTACCTAAGGGCAGGTTTTTGCCTTGGAGTTAATGTGATGAACATCACTGGACAACACATTTTATGGAAGTGTTGCTTCCTCAGAATATTTGTTTTGTTTATGATAGAATGCTTGAAGCTGAACACAAATATAATTTCAGACTGCTTGTATCACATAGAAATTTGGAGAAACAAGAAATTTACTTTTTTGAATGTAAGGTGTTTAATAGCATAATGGTGCTGACGCTCTGCAATAGTTCAACTAAGCTAAAAATGTTTTGTTGATTTTTGTACTCAATGTCTGAGGCTTCTCGCTTAAGTGTCCAACAATAATCAGCCAGTGTTGATAGATTCCAGTTGCCCTGATACCGTTTTCCCATGACTGCAATATCCTAGTGAAACCTTTTACCGTGCTCGTCTCTGACAGCACCAAGATTTGCAGGGAAGAAGTCTAAATGAGAATGCAGAAAATGAATCTTTAGTGACATGTTGCACTTCATGGTTTTGTGTGCTTAAAGCATGTTGTCTACCAGCTGCACGTAGTTTGGTGCTCTGTAGTTGCCAAGAAAATTTTCAGCGACAACCTTGAATGCCTTCAATGCAATTTTCTCCAGTCCCACTAGATGTATTTCAAATTGCCTGTCTTTTGTGACTTGTTTGATTTGAGGATCAACAAAAATGCCTTCCTTAATCTTGGCATCAGTTATTCTGACTTGAAATATAAATTGAAATAACAAATATAGGTGATTTTAAAAAAAAGGTGCATGACAGGGAAATTTCATGGTGATTTCCATGATCAGCAGCCCCAAAATCCATAAGATACACCCAAAAGTATTCAGGAAGCAAAATCTTTGTTGACCAGTGCATTCACTAGACCGCTTCCTGCAATCAAAGGTTTCCTGTTGAGTTCAGATTATGCAGAAAGGATTCCTGTAATTCAGAAAGTAATGAAACATCTCAGACTCTGCCAAAGCTCTAAATCCGCACCCCTGATCTTTCGTCAGTATTGGAAACAAAGGATTAAGTTTAAGTTCAATTTGAAGTTTATCATCATCTGACAGTATTTATCGACAACCAAACGAAACAACGTTCCTCTGGACCACCGTGCACCCACACAACATGCACATGAGCAGTACATAAACCAAAATATTATCATAAATATGTTAATAAAATATAATTCGAATTGCATGTCGTGCTCAACACAGTTAAGCAGTAAACAATAAATCATAAACACCAAAGTGAAAGCCAAAAGTGGAACTTCCCAGTGGCCAAACATTTCAATTCCGATTCCCATTCCCGATCCGACATGTCGGTCCATGGCCTCTTCTTGTGCCATGGTAAGGCCACCCCCAACGTGGAGGAGCAACACCTTATATTCCATCTGAGTAGTCTCCAACCTGATGGCATGAACATTGATTTCTTCTTCCAGTAGAAAAAAAGTTCCCTCCCCCCCCTTCTTCTATTCCCCACACTGGGCTTTTACCTCATCTCACCTGCCTATCACTTCCCTCTGGGACCACTCCTCCTTCCCTCTCTCCTATGGTCCACTCTCCTCTTCTATTAGATTCATTCTTCTCCAGCCCTTGACCGTTCCCACCCACTTGGCTTCACCTATCACCTTCCAGCCAGCCTCCGTGGGCCGTAGGAGAAAGAAAGGAGGAGTGGACCCAGGGGAATGTAATAGACAATAGACAATGGGTGCAGGAGTAGGCCATTCAGCCCTTCTAGCCAGCACTGCCATTCACTGTGATCATGGCTGATCATCCACAATCAGTACCCCGTTCCTGCTTTCTCCCCATATCCCTTGACTCCGCTATCATTATGAGCTCTATCTAACTCTTTCTTGAAAGCATCCAGAGAATTGGCCTCTACTGCCTTCTGAGGCAGAGCATTCCACAGATCCACAACTCTCTGGGGGAAAAAGTTTTTCCTCAACCCCGTTCTAAATGGCCTACCCCTTATTCTCAAATTGTGGCCTCTGGTTCTGGACTCCCCCAATATCGGAAACATGTTTCCTGCCTCTAGCATGTCCAATCTCTTAATAATCTTATATGTTTCAATCAGATCCCCTCTCATCCTTCTAAATTCCAGTGCATACAAGCCCAGTCACTCCTATCTTTCAACACATGACAGTCCTGCCATCCCGGGAATTAAACTCGTGAACCTCCGCTGCACTCCGTCAATAGCAAGAATGTCCTTCCTCAAATTTGGACCAAAACTGTACACAATACTCCAGGTGTGGTCTCACCAGGGCCCTGTACAACTGCAGAAGGACCTCTTTGCTCCTATACTCAACTCCCCTTGTTATGAAGGCCAACATGCCGTTAGCTTTCTTCACTGCCTGCCGTACCTGCATGCTTACTTTCAGTGACTGATGAACACGGACACCAAGATCTCATTGTACTTCCCCTTTTCTTAACTTGACACCATTCAAATAACAATCTGCCTTCCTGTTCTTGCCACCAAAGTGGATAACCTCACATTTATCCACATTGAACTGCATCTGCCACGCATCTGCCCACTCAGCCAACCTGTCCAAGTCATCCTGCATTATCTCAACATCCTCCGCATATTTCACCCTGCCACCCAGCTTTGTGTCATCTTCAAATTTGCTAATGCTACTTTTAATCCCCTCATCTAAATCATTAATGTATATTGTAAATAGCTGCAGTCCCAGCACTGAGCCTTGCGGTACCCCACTAGTCACCGCCTGCCATTCTGAAAGGGACCCGTTAATCCCTACTTTTTGTTTCCTGTCTGCCAACCAATTTTCTATCCATGTCAGTACCCTACCTCCAATACCATGTACCCTAATTTTGCCCACTAATCTCCTATGTGGGACTTTATCAAAGGCTTTCTGAAAGTCCAGGTACGCTACATCCACTGGCTCTCCCTTGTCCACTTTCATAGTTACATCCTCAAAAAATTCCAGAAGATTAGTCAAACTAGTAATAGGCAGGTGAGAAAAGGTAAAAGGTCAGAATAGGGAATAGGGGAAGGGGGAAGGAAATTTGTTTACTGGACGGAGAAATCGATATCTGTGCCATTGGGTTGGAGGGTGCTCAGACTTTGCTCCTCTGCCCTGAGGGTGGTCTCATCGCGGCACATGAGGAGGCTGTGGATCGACACCTCAGAGTGTGAATTAAAATGTTTGGCCAACGGGGAGTCCCCCTTGCGTCGGATGCGACTGACGTGAGGTTGCTCTGTCTGATGTCTGATGACGGTGTAGAATTGTACCAGTAGGTTCTGGCGAAGGTGGAGTTTTACCATCTTCTGCCAAGCTGTTTTGTCAACGAGGGAGATACGGTTCCCTCACATGAAGCCCTGTGAAATAATGAGAGCCAGAAACCCTAATGTTGAAATGGTGCTGACTGTAGAGTTGCTGATGGCGAGTGGATGGAGAGGAGTCGATATGCAAGAGGATGCCGGAGTGGAAACAGAGCAGTTAAAATAAACAATGGTGAGGTGGCTGACCAGGAAATCCTAAACCGGAGTTACGACCGGAAGCTGTTGAACGTGAGGTTAGAGTCTGCGCTTGGTGGTTCTGGGGTGGGTGGAGCTGTAATACATGACGGTCCCCGCATGTCGTTCCAGAATTAAACATTGCTGGGCACAGGTCTGTCCCCCCCCGGCAGTTCGGCTCCTCCCTCGGCACAAATCTACGAGCCACCTTCCCGGAGACAAGTCCTGGGGCACCAGGTGCTCTAATAAGCGGTCTAACATCTCCTGCTATCTGATCGCTCGGAGTTCAGGCCACATCCCCAGAGGTCACACCGTCCCGTTGATCCCCAGCTGCTTCTGACAGATGAAGCATTGTTCTTCTGGGAACAAAGAGTATCTGTGCTATTTAGTGCATGGCTCCTCATGCCTTCTGATAAGGAATAAGCTTTATTAATCTCCAGGGGCAGTGCCAAGTTGTCAAAACATCTGTGGGCTACCACCAAGAATGTAGGAACAGCAGGACCTCATGTTTTGCTTTTCAATTAGATCAGAAGATCCTAAGCTGCCCTCTCTTGCACTCCCCACCTTTCTTTAATATCTACCTTTACACTCCAGCTTCAGTTCTTAACCCCTTCAATACCAGTGATTAGTATTCAAGGGTTTCATTTAATATCAGAGAAATGTATACCATATACATCCTGAAATGCTTTTTCTTCGCAACCATCCACAAAAACAGAGGAGTACCCCAAAGAATGGACAACGGTTAAACGTTAGAACCCCAAAGTCCCCGCCCCCAACTCCCCTCCCTCCCACGTGCAAGCGGCAGTAAGCAACAATCACCCCTCTCCCCCAGTGGCACCCGCCACTGAGCAGTCAAGCGTGAGCAAAGCAACAGCAAAAACACAGACTCGCTGTACTCCAAAGACTACTTGTTCACCTGGTATTTGACATACCAGAGGCTCTCTCTCTCTCTCTCCCTAATAAGGAAGAAAGAGATGTCTCCATCTTCACAGCGAGGGGGGAGACATAACAAACAACTCGCTGGTTTACGATGTTAAAAGTTCGCCGTGTCATTTTTTTTTTGAGCTCTGTGCCCAAAGATCACCAGTCTCTGGGCACACAGCCGCAGATATTCCAACTCCCCTAATGACACATGGGTCTCCTGTCATGACACCAACCCTCGATCCGACCGTCTCCAGAGCCCCGAGATCCTAGGCTTCCAAAGCCGAGCCAAATACTTAGGCTGAGCCCTTGGCATGCCGAACAACGGCCAGTCATGAAACCTCGAGAGTGGGTCCCATTCCCGCAAAGAACCGTAGTCAGCGTGTACTCCAGGTCGAGGTCTTCAAAAGAACCCTGAAAGGGAAAAATAAAGATGTTAAAGATGGAAATAAAGCAGTGTGATCCGTGGGTGTTCTCTGGGTGCTCCGGTTTCCTCCCATAGTCCAAGGATGTACCGGTTAGTAGGTTAACTGGTTTTTATAGATTATCCTGTGATTAGGCTCGGGTTAAGTAGGTGGGTTGCTGGGTGGTGTGTCTCGAGGAGCCAGAAGGGCCTGTTCCACACTGTATCTCCAAATAACTAACAATAGATATTGCTATTTAGCTAGCAGAATTGAGTTTTGTTCCTTTCATGAGCTATCTAAAGTTTAGGGAGCAAATTATCTTCAAAATTCAGTCCTTAAATCCTAGAGTATTTCATCATGGTGGGTCGGATTTCAAACTGGAGTCTAAGGATAGATTCTCAGAGATATTGACACCCAGGAACTTGAAATTGCTCACTCTTTCCACTTCTGATCCCTCACGACTGGTGTTTGTTCCCTCGTCTTGCCCTTTTGAAGTCCACAATTAGGTCTTTGGTCTTACTGATGTTAAGCGCAATGTTGTTGTGGCAATACCACTCAACTAGCTGAAATATCTCGCTCCTGTACGCCCCCTCATTGCCATCTGAGATTCTGCCAATGATAATTGTGTCACCAGCAAATTTATAGATGGCATCTGAACTGTGCCTAGCCATATTGCCATAAGTTTGAAGCCGTAGTACTAATCAATACTAGTTAATGAATTCTAATATCTAAAGATAACATAAACCTGTATTAATCTGTAGATAATGAACCCTTCAGAGCAACTTTTGTGACCTCAGCAAACAGCCTTTCTGACCAATGGAAACTTTAGTTTATGGGCAATTCTGGGAACCACTATGTATCCGATAGTTGAAAAGAAGAGTGTCTTGCTCAGAGGAAGATGATTTCTGTATTCTGAATTTTCTTTGGTCCAGTGCCAATCAGGATCAAAAGGTGTTAACCTGGAAGGAAGAATAAGGAGATACAAATCACAGAATCATAAAATACACTCAGTGTCCATTTTATTAGGTACCCCTGTATGTTCGTGGTCTTCTACTGTAGCCCATCCACTTCAAGGTTTGATGTGTTGCGCGTTCAGAGATCTTATTCTGCACACCACTGTTGTAACATGTGGATATTTGAGTTATTGTCAGCTTGAACCAGTCTGGCCGTTCTCCTCTGAACCTCTCCCATCAAAAAACCACAGAACTGCCGCTCACTGGATGATGTTGATTTTCTCTCACACTGCTCTCTGTAAACTCTAGGGACTGTTGTGTGCATGAAAATCCCAGGAGATCAGCAGTTTCTGAGATACTCAAACCACCCCATCTGGCACCAACAATCATCCCACAGTCAAAGTCACTTAGATCACATTTCTTCCCCATTCTGTTGTTTGGCCTGAACAACTACTGAATCTCTTGACCGTGTCTGCATGCTTTTATGCATTGAGTTGCTGCCACATGATTGGCTGAGGAGATATTTACATTAATGAACAGGTGTACCGGCGTACTTAACCAAGTGGCCACTGAGTGCACTTCTGGCACTGGAGACAAGCATTCGCCCAGGTCTTTGCTGTGTCACTAAGAAGCGATGCAGTTAGTCCCATTCCTGTAGACTTCAGACAAATTTTACCTCAAGTATGGGTCTGACACCCTTTTGGTAAAATGGTTTATTACTGTCGCACATATCGAGCTACGGTGAAAATCTCTGTTTTGTATGCCATCCACATCGACCACTTTACAACATGGAGGTCAGTACATGGAGATACCTACTGCCCATTGCGTTTAGGGCAGCAATGAAGGTCCTCCATCTCAGGCAGTTTTCCTTTAGCATGTCAGTGACCTTCCTCAAGGCCATGATGAGGTAAATAATTAGGTTAAGATTCCATCTTATCGTACAAGGGGACTCTTCAGTAGTTTTAACAGGATTTAAGCTCTCTTGAGCCTGGTGATACGTGCTTTCAGGCTTTTGCATCTTCTGCCTGATGGGAGGGAGGAGAAGAGAGAACATCTGGGATGGGACCAGTGGGTGGTTGTCCATCGTGTCCGCCAATGACAGGACACTTGTGCGGGAAAGTTTTCAAAGTGGAAACACCATTTCACAGGAGCTTTTCCACTCCCTCGACCTCAGAAGTCTGGGTCCAGTGGTACTAACAGGGTGTCACAGACTGGGATCTTCCTTGGTTGCACTGGATGATCATGACATCTCCCGTATGTTGTCATGCCCTTCGCTCTCCACGAAGCGTTTCTGTATCGCCCTCCTGGCCACTAGGTAGGATCATGTGAAATATAATTACCATTTTCAGTATCAGAGAGAGTTTGCTCCACCCATCCTTCCTCCCTGGTCTGATATTTAATCAATTTAGTTTTTGTCCCTAGTCTTGCTAATCTATTTCTCTTTTATTCCTTTTGACAAAAAGGGAGGCCACTTTAAAGTTCAAAGCTCAAAGTGAATGTTATTATCAAACTACATATTTGTCACCATATACAACCCTGAGATTCATTTTCCTGTGGGCATACTCAGCAAATCTATAGAACAGTAACTATAACCAGATCAACCAGAGTGCAGAAGACAACAAACTGTGCAAATGCAAATATAAATAAATAATGATAACTAATGAGAACATAAGATAATGAGATAAAGAGTCCTTAAAGTGAGACCATTGGTTATGGGAACATTTCAATGACGGGGTAAGAGAGTGTCGTTATCCCCTTTTGTTCGAGAGCCTGATGGTTGAGGGGTAGTAACTGTTCTTGAACCTGGTGGAGTGAGTCCTGAGGCTCCTGTACCTTCTACCTGAGGGCAGCAGTGAGAAGAGAGCATGGCCTGTGTGTGGTGATCACTGACGATGGACGCTGCTTTCCTATGGCAGTGCTTCATGTAGATGTGCTCAATGGTTGGGAGGGCTTTGATCGTGATGTACTGGGCTGAATCCACTACCCTTTTGAGGGATTTTCCATTCAAAGGCATTGGTGTTTCCATACCAGGCCATGTTGCAGCCAGTTAATATACTCTCTACTGCACATCTATAGAAGTCTGTCAAAGTTTTAGATGTCGTACTGAATCCCTGCAGATGTCTAAGGAAGTAAAGGTGCTGTCATGCTTGCTTTGTAATTGCACTCGTGTGCTGGGTCCAGGACAGGTTCTCCGAAATAAAAACACTGAGGAATTTAAATTTGCTGGCCCCCGCCACCTCTGATCCTCCAATGAGGACTGGCTCATGAACCTTTGGTTTCCCTCTCCTGAAGTCTCCAGTCAGTTCTTTGGTCTGGCTGACATTGAGGGAGAGGTTGTTTTTAATTAGATTAGATTAGATTAGATTAGATTCAACTTTATTGTCATTGTGCCGAGTACAGATACAAAGCCAATGAAATGCAGTTAGCATCTAACCAGAAATGCAAAGAATAGTGTTATTTACAAAATACGTGACTGCGAATAAAAAGTGCTACAGCACACAAATATAAAAGTACTGAGACAGTACAATATGGATGCAATACTGCTTAGCGCTGTGATGTGAGGTTCAGCAGGGTCACAACCTCAGAGAAGAACCTCTTCCAGTGCCTGCTGGTGTGGGAGCGGAGGCTCCTGTAGCGCCTACCGGATGGGAGGAGAGTAAAAAGTCCATGGTTAGGATGAGATGCATTCCTGATAATGCTTTTCGCCCTGCCCAGGCAGCGATTATGGTAGATGTTCTCAATGGTGGGCACTTGGGTGCTGATAATCCGTTGGGCAGTTTTCACCACACGCTGGAGTGCTTTGCGGTCTGATACGGGACAATTACCATACCACACTGAGATACAGTTGGCGAGTATGCTCTCAATGGTACAGCGGTAAAAGCCCGTCAGTATCCTGGGACAGAGGTGAGCTTTCTTGATGCTCCTCAGGAAATGAAACCACTCAGCCAAATTTTCAATCTTTCTCTTGCATGCTGATCCATCAGCATCTTTGATTTGGCCCACAGCGGTGGTGTCATCAGCAACTGAGTCTGTGTCAGTTCTTGGAGTAATCCCATTCCCCCATTTATATTCTTTCTAACCCATTCTCCTGACATTCCCAACCATTCTGCCACCAGACTACACTGGGCGCGATTTTCTGCGGCTGATCTATTTACAGATTTATTTATTGAGATACAGTGTGGGGCAGGCCCCTTCAGCCCTCTGAGACGCACCAATTTAACCCTAGCCTATTCTTGGGGGCAGTTTACAATGACTAATTAACCGACTAGCTGGTAGGTCTTTGGACTGTGGGAGGAAACCGGAGTATCCGGTGGGAACCCACGTGCGCATTGCAAGGAACATACAAACTTCCTTTCGGAGGATGCTGGAAATAAACTCTGAACTGCGACGCCCTGAGCTAGTGTTGCGCTAACCACTACGCTACTGTGGCCGCCGAGCTCCATGTCTTTGGGATGTGGGAGGAAACTGGAGCACCTGGCGGAAACGTACAGGGTGGACAGGTAAACGTCTTGTAGACAGCACCTGAGATCAGGTCTGAACCCAGTTGCTGGAATTTTCCCCTTCTTTCTATCCCAGGGGTTCCCACCCCTGTGTTGGCCCATGGCATAAAAAAGGTGGTATCTAAATCCATCGTCATCTTCTACACCAATGGCTTCTCAACCTTCTTTTCTCCAGGGAGAACCGTATCAGCTTCTCCAGTCTAACCTTGTCACTGAAATCCCTCATCCCTGGAACCATTCCAGTAAACCTTTTCTCTGCCTTCTCAAGGACCTTCACATCCTTTCTAAAATATAGTTGGAAGAACAATTGTCCAGTCAAGTGAAAGTCAAAGTACATTTATTATCAAAGTTTGTATGTAGTATACAATCCTGAGCTTCATCTTCCCACAGACAGCCACATAGCAAAGAAAAAACCATGGAACCTGTTCAAAGAAAAGCATCAACCTCGCCATGTGCAAAAAAAACAAATTGTGTAAATCGCAACCAAAAAAAAGTGAAAAACACAGAGTATAAAACACAAAATTGAAGAAGTCCAGGCATATTCAGCTTTTGCTCAGTGTTCATTATCAGCAGGCCGCCCCGATTCAAAATTGCCCAAAATAACAACAAAAAAAGGAAACGGTCAGAACCAGAAACACATCTTAACATGAAATACAGAGCCCAATCCTCAAACCACGTCGATTAGACCTTGCCCAACACCTGAACTCAGGCACAATCCTCCGACCGCATTGAGGGAGAGAGAAAGAGACCATTTGAACGCGGAGGTTTCCTTCGGGAGCAGCAAGCGAGAAGGCGAGAGAGACCGGCACACGCAGACTCCTTCCTCCGGCAGCAGCGGGAGACAGGCCGGTAGGCGACGCTGAACACCCGCTCACCTTCTGCTCACTCCTCAATGATTTCGATCTTCCTCAGAGCTTCAATTAGCAAGACTGGAGAGAAATGGAGTTAATTACGGGCTCAATTCTTGGCCTCGACACGTAGACCTAGACTTCTGCACAGTTGTTATGCAACCATAAATAAGCTTAAAGGTGCCATTGAAAGCATTGAGGGTCAGAGAGAATGTGTTGAACTAGTTGAGAAGAATGTTAACAAAACACACCAGATCCAGAGAGGAACAAAGGGCAGAAGTGATATTATCCTAAACCTTTATATAGAGCACATTGGGTGGTTAAAACACTTATGGTGTGATGACCTTCATTAGTCGGGGTGGGGGGATTGAATTCTAGAGCTGCAAGGTAGTGTTGCGGTTCTATAAAACTCTAGTCAGACCACACTTAGAGTCTCTTGAATGTCCCTGATGGGTCTGCCTCTACCACCTCTGGCACCCACCAGTCTCTGTGGAAAGAAACCCGACATCCGCCCCCCCCATGTTTCCCTCCAATCACCATTAAATTATGCCCTCATGTATGAACCATTACCACCCTGGGAGAAAGTAGCTGGCTAGTCACTCTAGTTATGCCTCTTGTTGTCTGTCAAGTCTCCTCTCATCTCCTTGGGAGAATCTGAACGAGTGGGATGAAACTACTAAATCAAAGGCAGAGTACAGGGTTAATGGCAGGATTCCTGGCGGGAACAGAGAGATCTTGGCGTCCGCATCCATAGATCCCTCAAAGTTGCTGCTCAAGTTGATAGGATGGTTAAGAAGGCATACGGTGTGCTGGCCTTCATTAGTCAGGGGACTGAATTCAAGATCCATGAGGTAATGTTGCAGCTCCATAAAACTCTGGTTAGGCCACACCTGTAATATCGTAAACACGAGGAAATCAGCAGATGCTGGTGAACGCAGCAGGCCAGGCAGCATCTCTAGGAAGAGGTACAGTCGACGTTTCGGGCCGAGACCCTTCGTCAGGACTAACTGAAAGAAGAGATAGTAAGAGATTTGGAAGTGGGAGGGGGAGGGGAAGATCTGAAACGATAGGAGAAGACAGGAGGGGGAGGGATGGAGCCAAGAGCTGGACAGGTGATTGGCAAAAGGGATAGGAGAAGGGAGAGGATCATGGGACGGGAGGCCTATGGAGAACAAAAGGGGGAGGGGAGCCCAGAGGATGGGCAAGGAGTTATAGTGAGAGGGACAGAGGGAGGAGAGAGAGGGAGAGAGAGAGAGAGAGAGAGAGAGAGAGAGAGAGAGAGAAAAATAAACAAGGGATGGGGTACGAAGGGGAGGTGGGGCAATAACAGAAGTAAGAGAAGTCAATGTTCATGCCATCAGGTTGGAGGCTACTCAGACGTATAATACCTTACAATATCGTGCTCAGTTGTGTTCAGCTCATTATAGGAAGGATGTGGAAGCTTTAGAAAGGGTGCAGAGGAGATTTACCAGGATGCTATTTGTACTAGAGAACATGTCTTACGAGGAACAATGAATCCGTGAGCACTGGCTCGGTATTCTTCTTTCCCTCTCTTGCTGCACTACTTACTTAATTCAATTTTCTTTTTTTACATATAAATATTGCAAATTATAGTTATTATTTTGTATTGCCGGGGCTTTTCTCTTCAGAGTGAAGGAGGGCGAGACGTGAATTGTTAGAGGTGTACAAGAAGCACAGACAGAGAATCAGAATCAGGTTTAATATCTGTATGTCCTGAAATTTGTTACTTAGCAGCAGCAGTACATTGTAATAGATAATAATAACTATAAATTACAGTAAGTATATAAATTTAAAAAGTAGTGCAAAAAAGAGAGGAAAAGGATAGTGAGGTAGTTTTCATGGGTTCAATGTCCACTCAGAAATCTGATGGCAGAGGAGGAAGCTGTTCTTGAATTGTTGAGTGTGTGTCTTCAGGCTCCTGTACCTCCTCCTTGATAGTAGCAATGAGAGAGGGCTTGTCCTGGGTGTTAGCTATCCATAATAATAATTTTTGAGGCATCTCCTTTTGAAGATGTCCTCATTGCTGGGGAGGCTTGTGCCCATGATGGAGCTGGCTGAGTTAACTTTCTGCAGCTTTTTTCAACCCTGTGCAGTGGCCCCTCCATACCAGATGTTGGTGCAACTAAATTTGCGAATATCTCCAGTAACATATCAATTCTCCTCAAACTCCAGGTGATCGAAGGCCGTGTGAGGAGCCAATGAGATCTATTGTGCTGATAGGCAAATTACACCGGGTCCAGGTCCTTTCTCAGGCAGGAGTTGTCTCTAGACATGACCAACCTCTCAAAGCCCTTCTTCACAGTCACTGTGAGTGCTGCTGGACGATAGTCATTGAGGTAGCTCATCCTGCTCTTCTTGGGCACTGGTATGATGGTAGCCCTTTTGATGCAGGTGGGAAATTCCGACTGCGGCAGTGAGAGATTGAAGGTGTACTTGAGCACTCCCGCCGTTGGACGGCACAGGTTTTCAGAGCGCTACCTGCTACACCATCAGGGCCTAACGCCTGCCTTGCGAGGAATAGCGCTCTTGAACGATGTCCTGACGTTGGCTCTGAGACAGAGATAACAGCATCACTGGATGCTGCAAGGATTCGCATAGATGTAATTTTATTCTCCCCTTCAAAGCGAGGATAAGAGGCGTTGAGCTCCTCCGGGAGTGAAGCTTCAGTGCCATTCATAAGGTTAGGTTTCACTTTGTAGGAAGTGATGACCTGCCAACCCTGCCAGAGCCGACGTGTATCCAATTCTCTCCCTAACCTCAGTCGGAATTGTCTTATCACTCTGAGAATAGCCTTTCACAGCCCGTACTGGGACTTTTTTAAAAATATGGTTTTATCAAGGATTTGCTCAAACCAGAGGACATCTTTTTATGGTGAGTGGGGGGGGGGAAGTTTCGGAGAGATGTCAGAGGAAGACTTTGTTTCACAGAGGTTGGGAAGTACATGGAACCTATTGTCTGGTTAACTAACGTTAACAGGCTAGTGATAGAGGCTGATACATTAGGCATATTTAAGAGACTGTTAGATCGGTACATGGATGAAAGAAAACTGGAGTTTGATTGTGGAGTAGGGTAAAATGTCAGAATAACATTGTGGGCTGAGAGCCCAAACTATGCTTCAATGTTCTGTGATCTGAGGCGTTGGTTAGACTTCAACTGGAATATTCCATTCATTTCTAGGAAGGAATGACCTCTTTTGTTAAGGAGAGATTTGTTCAAAGTTCAAAGTAAACTTATTATCAAAGTACATGTGTATCAGCATATGCAACCCTGAGATTCACTTTCTTGTGGGCGTGCTCAGCAAATCTATGGAATAGTAACTATAACAGGATCAATGAAAGATCAACCAGAGTGCAGAAGACAACAAACTGTGCAAATGCAAATATAAATAAATAGCAATAAATAATGAGAACATGAGCTAATGAGATAAAGTGTCCTTAAAGTGAGATCACTGGTCGTGGGAACATCTCAATGGATGAGCAAGTGAGTGTAGTTGTCCCCTTTTGCACAAGAGCCTGATGGTTGAGGGGTAATAACTGTTCTTGAACCTGGTGGTGCGAGTCCTGAGGCTCCTGTACCTTCTACCTGATGGCAGCAGCGAGGAAAGAGCATGGCCTGGGTGGTGAGGATCTCTGATGATGGATGCTGCTTTCCTATGACAGCGTTTCATGTAGGTGTGCTTAATGTTGCGTTAGAGAGATTGTTGCAAACTTTTATAGACCACAGAACATACATATATTATTGACCACTAGAGCATAAGAACACTCTTCCGCCCCCGATGTTGTGTTGAACCAATTAAATTAATAATTAAGTGGTCAATTAAACTAATCTTCTCTGCCTACACAATGTCCATATCCTTCCATTTTCCTCACATTCATGTGCCTATCTAAACATCTTTAAAAAGCCCCAAGGTATTTGCTTCTACCACCATGACAAGCAGTGCACTCCAGGCACGCGCCACTTTCAGTGGAAAAAAACTCGCTCCTCACACCTTCTTTGAAATTACCCCCCCCCCACCATAAATGCATGCCCTCTGATATTAAATATTTCAACTCTGGGAAAAAGATACTCCCTGTCTACTCTATCTTTGCCTCTCATAATCTTATAAACCTCTTTCGGATCTCCCCTCAGCCTCTGCTTCACTAGAGAATACAGCCCAAGTTTGTCCAGCCTCTCATGATAACACACGCCTTCCAATCCAGGCAGCACCCAACACTGTAAAAGAAGGAGAAGCAATGTAAAAGATGCCTCAGTAAATGCTGAGTTCCTCTGGCATTTTGAGTGTGTTAGTTTGGATTTCCAGCATCTGCAGAATCACTCGTGATTATAAAACATATTTAAGAATCAGAATCAGAATCTGGTTTAATATCACACACGTATGTGTGTGTGTATATGTATATTTGAAAAGTTAAATTAAATAAGTAGCACATAAAGAGAATTGAAAGTAGTGAGGCAGTGTGCATGGGTTCAATATCCATTCAGAAATCGGATGGCAGAGGGGAAGAAGCTGTTCCTGAATCACTGAGTGTGTGCCTTCAGGTTCCTGTACCTCCTTCCTGATGGTAGCAGTGAGAACAGGGCATGATCTGGATAATGGGGGGTCCGATACGATGGATGGCGACTTTTTGCGGTGTTGCTCCTTGAAGATGTCATGGATGTTGGGGAGGCTAGTGCCCGTGATGGAGCTGACTGAGTTTACAACGCTGCAGCTTATTTCCATCCTGTGCCGTCCCCACTCCCCACCCCACCCCATACCAGATGGTGATGCAGCCAATCAGAACTCTCTGCAGTACACCTGTAGATACCTGTGAGTGCCTTTGGTGTCATAGCAAATCTCCTCAAATTCCTCATGAAATGTTGTCGCCATCGTGCCTTCTTTGTAACTGCATCAATATGTTGGGCCCAGGATAGATCCTCAGAGATGTTGACACCCAGGAACTTGAAGAACTTGGCAAGGTAGATGCTGCTGTGATTTTCTTTTCCCTGAGAAACCTACAACTAAAAGATGCATAGTTTTAGAAAAATGGCACGCCCATTTAAGATAGAGATGAAGCTGATTTTCATCACTCAGAGGACCACAGAAGCTTTGGTGTTCTCTACCTCAGAGAACGGTTAAGGCAGAGTCTTCTAATGTATTCAAGGCTCAGACTGGCTTATTTTTTGATTACAAGGGTTATGGGGAACAGATGGGAAATTGGAACTGGAGGTAAGAAACGGTGGGTTTTCGCACCAGCTGTGTGGCTTGGCATTTCGATATCGCGAGGAGCAGCCTGGAAGGTGTGCTCCTTCCAGGGTAGACGACTCAGTTCCTCACCGTTTTCGCTGTCTGAAGCTTCGTGGGAGTTGGAAAGATTGGGACAGAAGGCGGAGGGCACTTGCTGTCGGAAGAAGGCCCCCATTCTCGAGCAGTCCCCCTCTTTCTTTCTGTCTCTTAATGGAAAGTGAGATCCTGTCGGTCCCCAAGTTGGGGGTCTTGGGGAAGTGCCGTGGAAGAGAGCCTGTCTGAGATACTGAGGTGCTGGGTTACGACCTGTAGTTTTTGATGGCATCTAGACCAAAGTCTCTTTGGGGGCTTTTGCTGTTGCTTGCATTGGGGGGGGTAGTGCAAGTAGAGGGATGGTCGATGCTTTGCTGCTGCTTGTTCATGGGAGGGGGACTTCGGGGTCCTGGTGTTACTATCATTAATTCTATGGGGTTTCCTGTTTCGTGGATGTCTGTGGAGAGTAAGAATTTCAGGTTGTATATTGTATATATTCTCTGCTGTTAAACTGAACCATTTAAAACATTTGATTTGAATCAATCCACTGAATTATTCAAATTATTAATTGAAAGGCATGGCAGAATTGATGACCCACATACGCTCCTATTTCTTGCGCTCTAATATTTACAGTGTCATATCATCACTCAAGCAAATTATCTGATGTGGGAGCTTGCTGTGTGCAATTTTGCTGCCTTGCTGTTAATTGGTTTATCATTGTCCCGTGCACCGAGATACAGTGTAAAGCTCTTGTTTGCATCCAGACTGATCATTCCAAACGTAAGTACATTGGAGTAGTACAAAGGGACCTTACAACAATGTCTCTACTTCAGAAGGTACCTCATTAGCTATAAAGTGATAGTTGCTACGGAAACGTAGGTTCTTGCTTTCTCCTTGGGTGGAGTAATTGGTGCCCAGTTGCAGACACACACAGGATGTTAACAGGATACAGCAATGCTCCATTGGGCGTACAGATGGCTCACTTTGTACTATTTAGGATCCCGTTCAATACTTGTGTCAATCATCTGCAGCAGACTTGTGATGTATGAAATTGCCTGGATGCAATTATGTTCCCGTGGGGCTTTGACCGACAGATATTTTCAGACAATTTGCAACTTTCTGCCCCACTCTCTGAGCAGAAACAATGGAAAATACAAAATAAGTTCACAGATATTACATTAAAGCACTTATCCTGTGAAGTTGACTCTCTGGTGTTATACTGACATGGATCATTGTATCTCTCTGGGAAGAATCCCAATCTGTTCCTCAGTCGAACAGAATCCATGGAATTGGAGTCAGGTCTACTGGACTTGACATTGAATCTTTCTGAAGCTTTTAGAGGGAGGAAACAATATGATGGAATTATTTCTGAACTGCTTTCTCAGTAAATCCAAATTGATTCTGTATTGTTTATTATTCTATTATGGGCTTATTGAGTATGCCCGCAAGAAAATGAATCTCAGGGTTGTATATGGTGATATATATGTATTTTGGGCATGTGGCCAAGTGGTTAAGGCATTGGACTAGCTACCTGAAGGTTGTGAGTTCGAGCCCCAGCCGAGGTAACGTGTTGTGTCCTTGAGCAAGGCACTTAATCACACATTGCTCTGCGACGACACTGGTGCCAAGCTGTATGGGTCCTAATGCCCTTCCCTTGGACAACATTGGTGTCATGGAGAGGGGAGACTTGCAGAATGGGCAACTGCTGGTCTTCCATACAATCTTGCCCAGGCCTGCGCCCTGGAGAATGAAGACTTTCCAGGTGCAGATCCATGCTCTTGCAAGACTAACGGATGCTTTTACATTACTTTATATGTATTTTGATAAGAAATTCACTTTGAACTTTACTTAGAATCTCTCTAAAGCTTTGAAACTAAACTGGAGAGTGAGGAAGCAACATCAAGTCAAGTTTATTGTCATTTAACTATACACATGTATTCTGCCAAATGAGACAATGTTTCTCCAGACCAGGGAGTAAAGTACAGTAGTACACATGACATGCAACAACTTAGGAAAGTAAGAAAGTAAAGTGCAGAAACTAAATATTTAGGGTACAGTACAAATTATCCGGTGACACTTTGAATATGATGCGGCAGGGAGCTCAGAAGCCTAATGGCCTGAGGGAAGGAGCTGTTTCCCACCTGTTGGTGCCTGATGGTAGAAAGTCAAAGAGGATGCTGGACGGATGAGTGGGATCCTTGATAATACTAATACGTAGCACCCCCTCCCCTGATAAATGTCCCCGAAGAATGGTATGGAGACCCCTATGATCCTCTTGATCGTTCTCACAGTCCTTTGGCTGCTCCCAGACCAGATGGAGAGGCAGCTTGTCAGGAAGCTCTCAGTGGTGCTGCTGTAAAATTCAGTTCAGATGGGGTGGAGAGGGGAGTTTCACTTGTCTCAATCTCCTCAGGAAATGTAAGCTCTGCTGTGTCCTCTTATTCAGGGAGGTGATATTGAAGGACCAGGTGATTTCATCAATAAGATAGATGATGTAATTTACTAACTGCTTTCTCTGTGACTACTGGGATAAAGTGAATGTCCAGATGTTAAAGGATTGCTTGCTGCTCTGGAAGTAATGGCAGCTGAGAGACTTGTAACTTAGATTAATGCTTAGATCTTTATTTTAAAATTGCTTTGATTAGATTTGGTTACTTTGCAATATTTGGTGAAAGAGCATATATGACATTGTGAGTGAACATGAGAAAATTTAACTGAGAAAAATAAAAGCCTGTACTCTTGGAGCATGATTAATTCATTGAAGTTCCATTCTGTGCCGGTGAACGGGAATCTCTTTGGTCTGTTGCAATGCGACATAATGGATGTAGGTTGGAAGGTGTTTGGCCCATTGCAACTCTACACAATGGCTGTGAATGGGAACAACAGGCATTCTGCAGATGCTGGAAATTCAAGCAACACACATCAAAGTTGCTGGTGAACGCAGCAGGCTAGGCAGCATCTGTAGGAAGAGGTGCAGTCGACGTTTCAGGCCGAGACCCTTCGTCAGGACTAACTGAAGGAAGAGTGAGTAAGGGATTTGAAAGTTGGAAGGGGAGGGGGAGATCCAAAATGATAGGAGAAGACAGGAGGGGGAGGGATGGAGCCAAGAGCTGCACAGGTGATTGGCAAAAGGGATATGAGAGGATCATGGGACAGGAGGTCTGGGAAGAAAGACAAGGGGGGGGGACCCAGAGGATGGGCAAGAGGTATATTCAGAGGGACAGAGGGAGAAAAAGGAGAGTGAGAGAAAGAATGTGTGCATAAAAATAACAGATGGGGTACGAGGGGGAGGTGGGGTCTAGTGGAAGTTAGAGAAGTCGATGTTCATGCCATCAGGTTGGAGGCTACCCAGACGGAATATAAGGTGTTGTTCCTTCAACCTACATAAAAATAAGTAACAGATGGGGTTGGAGAAACAACACCTTATATTCCGTCTGGATAGCCTCCAACCTGATGGCATGAATATCGACTTCTCTAACTTCCGCTAGGCCCCACCTCCCCCTTGTACCCCATCTGTTACTTATTTTTATGTACACATTCTTTCTCTCACTCTCCTTTTTCTCCCCCTGTCCCTCTGAATACACCTCTTGCCCATCCTCTGGGTCCCCCCCCCCCCCCTTGTCTTTCTTCCCGGACCTCCTGTCCTATGATCCTCTCATATCCCTTTTGCCAATCACCTGTCCAGCTCTTGGCTCCATCGCTCCCCCTCCTGTCTTCTCCTATCATTTTGGATCTCCCCCTCCCCCTCCAACTTTCAAATCCCTTACTCACTCTTCCTTCAGTTAGTCCTGCTGAAGGGTCTCGGCCTGAAACGTCGACTGCACCTCTTCCTACAGATGCTGCCTGGCCTGCTGCGTTCACCAGCAACTTTGATGTGTGTGGCTGTGAATGGGAATGGTTTGGTCCATTGGAATTCTACACAATGGCTGTGAATAGGAAGGTTTGGTCATTCGGAATTCTACAAAATGGTTGTGAATGGGATGGTTTGGTCCATTGGAACTGCATACAATGGTTGTGAATAGGATGGTTTGGTCCATTGGAACTGCATACAATGGTTGTGAATAGGATGGTTTGGTCCATTGGAACTGCATACAATGGTTGTGAATGGGAAGGGTTTGGTCCATTGGAATTCTACACAATGGTTGTGAATGGGAAAGGTTTGGCTCATTGGAATTCTACACAATGCTTGTAAACGGGATTGTTTGGTCCATTGGAACTGCATACAATGGTTGTGAATGGGAAGGGATTGGTCCATTGGAATTCTACACAATGGTTGTGAATGGGAAGGGATTGGTCCATTGGAATTCTACACAATGGTTGTGAATGGGAAGGGATTGGTCCATTGGAATTCTACACAATGGTTGTGAATGGGAAGGGATTGGTCCATTGGAATTCTACACAATGGTTGTGAATGGGAAGGGATTGGTCCATTGGAATTCTACACAATGGTTGTGAATGGGAAAGGTTTGGCTCATTGGAATTCTACACAATGCTTGTAAACGGGATTGTTTGGTCCATTGGAACTGCATACAATGGTTGTGAATGGGAAGGGATTGGTCCATTGGAATTCTACACAATGGTTGTGAATGGGAAGGGATTGGTCCATTGGAATTCTACACAATGGTTGTGAATGGGAAGGATTTTGTCCACTGGGATTCATCACAGTGGCTGTGAATGGGAATGGTTTGGTCCATTGGAACTCTACACAATGGTTGTGAATGGGAAGGGTTTGTGTCATAGAGCCATACATCATGGAAACAGAGCTTTTGGCCTTACACATCCATGTCAATTAAGATGCCCGTGTAAGCTAGTTCCGCGGTTAGCCCATATCTCTATAAACTGGTCTAAATGCTTTGTAAATTTTTTTTTTATTGTACCTGCTTCAACCGCTTCATCTGATAGCTCCTTTCATAAATGCGATACCTACTGCATGAAGACCAGTTCCCTCTAGTCTTTTTTTCTCTTTTTCTGGGGAAAGATACTGTGTATTTACCTTATGTATGCTCTTCATGATTCTGTATGTCTCTATAAGGTCACCCCTCAGTCTCCTGTGCTCCAAGCAATAAAGTCCTAGCCTTCCCAGCCTTTCTCTCTATAACTCAATCCCTCTAGTTCTAACGAATGGCCTGTTTTCTGTGCTGTAGTGTTCTATAGTTCTATGGTTCTGACCTTCCCGTCCACTGGAAGTCTACAAAATGGATGTGAACAGGATTGAGTACAGGATGTTATGTTGAAGTTACATAAGACGGCGAGGCTGAATTTGGCTATTGTGTACAGTTCTGGTCACCTTACTGCAGCAAAGATATCAATAAGCTTGAAAAAGTGCAGAGAAAATTTACAAGGATGTTCCCAGTACTTGAAAGCCTGAATTATAGGAAGAGGTTGAATAGGTTAGGAGCAGATTAGAATGAGGGGAAATTTGATAGAGGTATACAAAAATAATGAGGGGTATGGACAGGGTAAAAGCAAACAGGCTTTTTCCCCTCAGGTTGGGTGAGACTAAAATCAGAGGTCAGGTGTTTAGAGTGAGGAGTGAAATATTCAAGAGGGATCTGTGGGTGTCTTCTTCGCTCAGAGGGTTGTGCAGGTGTAGAATGAGCTGCCTGTAGATGCGGGTTTAAGTGCAACATTTAACATGCGCCGATGGTGTAGTGGCATCCACATCGAGGCGACTGGGGGTCCCGGGTTCGAATCCAGCCGGCTCCCTGCACGCTTTCCATCCACGCTGGCTGAACGTTGAGCTGGCAAGTCGGCTTTGAATGCCAAAAAAATGACAAGGTTACCGCCTGATGCGCCAAACACGGCATGAAGAGGAACTCCAGTTTAAGAGAAGTTTGAATGGGTACATCAATGAGAGAAGTATGGCAGATTTTGCTCTGGGTGTAGGCAGAAGTCTAGTCCGGCAGAGACTAGATGGGTTGAAGGGCTGTTTCTGTGCTGCAGTGCTCTAGGACTCTGTGAATGGCTTTGGTCAAACAGCATTCATAAATGGAAGACACTTAGGTTTAAAAGTATTTCTAACAATGAAAGTGAATGGGTAGAAATTCTGTCACGTGATTGAACATAATGGAGATGGTTTGGATGGGATTAGTCTTCTGGGCAGTGTTTTTCCAGTGGGAGTAAATAAGGAAGAGCTTGCATGTTCAGGACTCAGCACAGTTACAGGGGGTTTTGGTGGAGCTATCCACAGACCAACCTTCTGATTATGGAGGATGAGATTTGGCTTAGATTCGCAGCGTTTCACTTTGTTCAGAGACACCCTGAGGTGCCTTATGAACGTTAAACTGCTGGCACTCGCTTTGCCTGAATGGCAGAACAAATCTGCCTCTGTCCGCCACCCAGCCTCCAGGACTGCATCGAGGCAAGACTGAGAGCCTTGTAAACACTAAATAGAACAATCAGCTTTTACAATGCACTCTTTACGGTCACACAGCCGTCCTCTTTGCAGCCAGGGCAATATTTTTGAATTATGCGCATTGCCACAATGTAGGAGACCAAGGGACCAATTCACATACAATATGTTTGTGATTTCATGACTCTATGAGTCCGCTGGAGGCTGAGGAGGACGTGGACAAATTGGAAGAATGGGCAAAAATGTGGCAGATGGAATGCAGTGTTGGGAAATGTAAGATAATGCATTTTGGTAAAAGGAACAATAGTGCAGCCTATTAACTAAATGGGGAGAAGGCTCAAACATCAGAGGTGATGAGTGACTTAGGAGTCCTCGTGCATGACTCCCAAAAGGTTAATTTATAGGCTGAGTCTGTGATGAAGAAGGCAAAAGCAATGTTGCCGTTTATTTCAAGGGGAATAGAATAGAAAAGCAAGGAGACAATGCTGAGTCTTTATAAGACACTACTCAGGCCACACTTGAAGTACTGTCAACAGTTTTGGGCCCCTTATCTCAGAAAGAAAGTGTTGTCATTAGCGAAAGTCCAGAGGAGGTTCACAAAGATGATTCCGGGAATGAAGGGGTTAACATACGAGGAGCATTTGGCAGCTTTGGGCCTGTACTCACTGGAATTCAGAAGGATGTGTGGGGATCTCAATGAAACCTACCGAATGTTGAAAGGACTAGAGAGGGTGGATGTGGAGAGGATGTTTCCTGTGGAGGGGGAATCCAGAACTAGAGGGTACACCCTCAAAATTGAGGGGAGACCTTTTACAACAGAGATAAGGAGGAATATTTTTAGCCAGAGAGTAGTGAATCTGTGGAATGCTCTGCCACAGACTGCGGTGGAGGCTAAGTCTGTGGATATATTTAAGGTGAAGTTGATCGTTTCCTGATCAGTCAGGCCATCAAGGGATATGGCAAGAAAGCAGGTGTATGGGGTTGAGTGGGATCCGGGGTGGTGGAGCAGACTCGATGGGCTGAATGGCCTCACTCTGCTCTATTGTCTTATGGTCTTATGGATGATGGCCTGCCCAGTGGTGTATCAGGCCATGTGTGTGTGTGCGAGGGAGGAAGGGGGCTTGTTTCACTGCTGTTGCTTCGTTGCTTGTTGTGTTCTGTGTTGTTCTGCTGAACATCGCGGTCCTGCTACGTTGGCGCCAGAATGCGTGGAGACACCTGCGGGCTGCCCCCAGCACATCCTTGGGTGTTGACGCAAGCGACCCATTTCGCTGTATGTTTTCTTTCTTTTCAAATCTTTTTATTGTATATAGGAAAAATAACATGAGTACATTGAAGTAACAACACTTACAATGCCTCAAAAAAACCCATCATCTTAAAGATTGAAAACAAAATTTTGTGATAACAAAAAAAACCTACTAAGCAGAAAAGTGAGGAAAAAAAAGAACCCATTAGGTGTACAACCCCGGAGTCATGCATCATACAAAAAGCTTCTAAAAATAAACATCAAACCGCCAGCAAGAAAAGAAAATATACTAAAAAAATTTACAATTTGATCGTGGAAAAATTATATCAGTTAACTCAAATGATAATAACGAGCAAATGAGCCCCATCTTTTCTCAAGATCAAATAATGGTTCAAAGGTTTGACTTCTAATTTTCTCCAAACTAAGACATAGCATCACTTGAGAGAACCATTGTGACAAAGTGGGAGCCGATGTATCCTTCCACTTCAACAAAATGGCCCTCCTAGCTATCAATGTAACAAATGCAATAACATGTTGGTCAGACACAGAAATACCATGAATATTTTGAGGAACTACTCCAAAAAGCACAGTTAATTTATTAGGTTGTAAATTAATTTTAAGTGCTTTAGAAATTGTTGAGAAAACCGACTTCCAGAACTGTTCCAATATAGAACAAGACCAAAACATATGTGTCAATGTAGCTATCTCAGTTTTACATCTATCGCAAAGACTATCAACATTAGGAAAGATTTTAGAAAATCTCTCCTTTGTCAAATGATAACGATGTACAATTTTAAATTGAATCAATGAATGGCTAGCACAAATTGAAGAAAAGTTAACCAACTTCAAAATCCGCATCCAATCCTCCGTCACAAAAGTCAAATTAAGTTCCTTTTCGCAATCCTGTTTTATCTTAGACAAAGGATGCTTATCCCATTGTAATAGTAAATTATAAATTCTTCCAATAGAACCCTTAATCAAAGGATTCATACTCATAATAGTATCTAACAGGTCAACCTCCAATATGTAAGGGAAATTACTTAAATATTTTTGTAGAAAATGTCTAACTTGAAGGTATTGCAGAAAGTGTGAGTATGAAAGAGCTGTATGTTTTGACAGACATGTGATACAGAAAACTAAATCTGAATCTGAAACTATACGTTCCCAAAAACAGCAATAAGGATCGGGCGATCAGTTTTCAGTGATACTGAGGATGGTGCGAGAAACAAAAAAACATCCAGTGAGCGGCAGAGTCCTGCGGGTGAAAATTTGTTGTTAATGAGAGAGGTCAGAGGAGAATGGCCAGACTGGTTCAAGCTGACAGGAAAGTGACAGTAACTCAAATAACTATGCGTTACAACAGTGGTGTGAAGAACAGCATCTAAGAATGCACAACAAGTCGAACCTTCAAGTGGACGGGCTACAGCAGCAGAAGATCACAAGTATAGACTCAGTGGCCACTTTATTAGGTACAGGAGGTGCCTCGTAAAGTGGCTACTGAGTTGACCCGCGAAATCTATGGTCTTATGGTCCACACTTTCTCTGCTAAAGGCACTCACATTGTATACAGTCCCGATGAATGTTGCAGAATTTAAGATTACTGAATTAAGGAATAATTTTATCTGGATGCCAGTCCAAATCATTATTGTCACTTTGGAACATAAAACCATATTTTTAAGGCATTCGTTAGCCTTGTGAGACCATGGATTTGTGCCTTGGAAGGTTTCCAAGGCGCAGGCCTGGGCAAGGTTGTATGGAAGACCAGCAGTTGCCCATGCTGCAAGTCTCCCCTTTCCACGACACCGACGTTGTCCAAGGGAAGGGCATTAGGACCCATACAGCTTGGCACCGGTGTCGTCGCAGAGCACTGTGTGGTTAAGTGCCTTGCTCAAGGACACAACACGCTGCCTCGGCTGGGGCTCGAACTAGCGAGTCGAATGCCTTAACCACTTGGCCACGTGCCCACACGTATAAAACCATATGTTCTGTATGAATATAAGATACAAGAGCCTCAGGACCTGCACCATCAGGTTCAAGAACAGTTACTACCACACAACCATCAGGCTCTTGAACAGGAAAATGAAGCTCAAGGTTGTATGTGGTGACATATGTGTACTCTTATAATGAAATTTACTGTGAACCTTAAGAGAATGAGAGCAGAACTGGACCCTTTGGCCCAACAGGACTGCTCCAGGTCATGGCTGATTTATTTTCCCTCCCAACTCCACAATCCTGCATTCACCTCATAAGCTTTGTAGCCCTTACTAACCAAGAATCTTTGGGTCAGCAGTTCACCATTCTATTGAAAGATGTGACTGCACTGGAGAGGGTGCAGGGGAGATTCACCAGGAGCATCAGCTACCTATGATGAGTCCAGACAAGGGGCCTCAGTCCGAATTGCCAACTGATAATTCCCCTCCATAGATGCTGCCTGACTTGCTGAGTTCCTCCAGAATTTTACGTGCGTTACTCCATTTAAAATACATTTGGAAAGACACTTAAATAGATTACATATCAAAAGTTACTGAAGAATACTGTGTTCCAGCGTTTATGCTGGGTTTATTTACCTTAAAGTGGAGGGGGCTGAGACAGAGAGATTTAAGTATACAAAATTACAAGCAACACACACAAAATGTTGGTGGATCTTGTCAGGTCAGGCAGCATTGATGGAGTGGAATAGACAGTCGACGTTCTGGATCGAGACTTTTCATCAGCACCAGTCCTCATGATAAGTCCCTATGAAGGGTCTCGGGCTGAAATGTCGACTGCTTATTTCCCTCCAAGGACGCTGCCTGACCTGCTGAGTTCCTCCAGCATTTTGTGTGTGTTATGTTCCAAACGTGCTGGGAATCTCCTCTGGCTGAGGCTGCAGGGTGTTATCTCAATAAATAACTGCCGCACTGCTAAGCTCACAAGGTGACGTTCAAATCCCATCGCGAGGCAGGAGAAATAAAATTAAAATTAAAAAAGCATATTGTGTCGATGGTGAGGGTTTGCAGAGGGATCTGGGAGTTGATAAGACATAGGAGCAATTTAGGCCATTCAGCTCATCAAGTCTGCTCTGCCATTCCATCATGGCTGATTTATTATCCCTCTCAACTCCATTCTCCTGCCTTCTCCCTGTATAAGTTGGTACCCTGACTAATTAAGAACCTGTTTACCTCCATTTTAAATATACTCAGTGCCTTGGCCTCTATAAAGTCTGTGGCAATGAATTCCACAGATTCACCACCCTCTGGCCAAAGAAATTCCTCCTCTTCTCTGTTCTAAATAGATGTCCCTCAATTCTGAGGGTATGGCCTCTAGTCTGAGACTCACCCACTAAAAGAAACATCCACTCTAACTGGGCCTTCCAATATTCGACAGGTTTTACCGAGAATTCCCCCCCCCCCACCCACCCATCCCATCCCATCCCATCCCATTCTTCTGAACTCTAGTGAGCCATCAAACATGTCTCACACATTAACCCTTTCACTCCTGGAATAATTCTCGTGGTTTCCTCTGGACCCTCTCCAATGAATCATGATGCATGATTCACTAATGACTGGTACTTAGGACTGCTGAGTAGTTAAGAAAGCTCATACAATGTTATTACTATTTTGTGAGGTGGAATGAAATGAATAACAGATAGATTATGTGTCAGTTGGTGAGATCACACTTGCAAACAGTATGGGTGTTTTTTATCTAAGGAAGGGTTAAACCACTTCAGTGCAGGTTTAGACCACAAACCCATAAGACACAGGGACATAATTAGGCCATTCAGCCCATTGAGTTTGCCCCACCATTCTATCATGGCTGATTGGTCATTGACCTTTCTAATGAAGCACAAGTGATGCTGGAATCTGGAGCAAAAGAACAAACTGCAGGAAGAACTCTGCAGGTTAAACAGCATCTGTGGGTGGTCAACATTTTGGTTGGGGATCCTCATGCATGAGCAGGAAGTGACCACTGGACTTTGCTATTCAAAAAGATCATGGTGCCAACTCAACTTTGCATTCTTACTACCCCCCTGGCAACTTTTCACTTCCGTGTTTCTCAAAAATCTACCTATCTATGTCTTAAAAATCTGACGGACTTACAGCTACGGACCAAGTGCTGGTCAATGAGATGCGCATAGAATGGTGCTTGAGAGTCAGCACAGACAAGATGGACCGAATGGCCTGATTGTGCAGTATGACTCCAACACTCTAATGTACAAAGATTTTCTGCTTCCAGTGCCCTAGAGGAGAGTTTCAAAGAATCACAAACTTCTGAGATGAAATAATTTGCCTCGTTGGTTTGTTCACTTTCAATGACTCTTCACCTCATGTTCTTGATATGTATTGTTTATTTATTTATTATTATTATCGTTATTTTTTCTTTCTTTTTGTATTTGCACAGTCGGTTGTCTTTTGCTCATTGGATGTTTGTTTGTTCTGTTGGGCGCAGTCATTCATTGATTCTCTGGTGTTTCTTGTATTTGCTGTGAATTCCTGCAAGAAGATAAATCTCAGGGTTGTATATGGTGACATATCTGTACTTTAATGATAAATTTACTTTGAACTTTAAACTTTATTAAATGGACGACTTCTTATTTTTAAGCGGAGACCCTAGCAGTTACCCTAGTTCCAGGTTCCCCGTGAAACAGCCTTTCTATATCCCTCTGTTAAGATTCAAAAAATTTGAAGTACATATATTATCAAAGTATGTATAAATTATATACCCTTGAGGTTTGTCTGCTTACAGGCAGCCACAAGGCAAGAAACCTGGAAGAACCCAATTTAAAAAAATCAACACCCAATGCGCAGAGAAAGAGAAAAAAAGAAACAAATCACGCAAACAGCAAAAGCGAACAACAACGTTCCGAACCAAGTTGAGTCCTTGATCTGAATCCCCGGAGCTGTCGGAGTAGGCCCAAAGCCTGTGCCTCAGTTCATCATATTAGCAGGGCAAATTGCCCCGAAGCTTGCAGACACGAAGCACAGCAGCCGGGGCAGTCTCACAGCCTCGACGTGAAATTGGCCTGACGCTCCCCTCCGGTTCCAACACCCTGCCTTTCCAGTCTATCTGGGCCGGCGTTTAAATTGTCCATATAGCAGATCATGCCTCGCATGGGCATGCTCTGGGCCTAGACCTCACTGCCCAGTCTGAAGCTGTTCTCGACCTCTCCAAATCGGCTTGGCGCTTACAGGTTGGTGATCCAACCTAGTATCCGGGTTAGTTGGGTGACCATCAAAACTCCTCCGCTTCGACTCCCCCTCTCTGATTCGCTCACTCCAACTCCATCTGTGACCCCCATCTCTAACACGTTAGACTTTGACTTTGCAACGCACCAGCACAGCTCATCCCTCCAAGCGACTTCGCCTTCGCTAACCTCTTCATTGTTTGTGGTGATAGTTTACCACAATTTACCTCAGAAGCGGTGTTAATAATTACATTTTTAGTCAGATTTCTTGCCCTTTGAGCTACCAGTGAGCTGTTGCTCACCTTCTGTAGTGCCATTTTAAACCAGAAGCCACATCCCTCATGATCCTGTATGTTTCAATTTAGTTGGTATAACTGGAGTTAATATTGAGAGACCTGGTCCAACTCATAGAGCAATCAACCGATTCCAGGTATTAGTCTGTTAAATCTGTAGTGAGGATTTAGGTGAGTGTTCTATAGGCAAATTTAAAGATCAAAGATTAGCTTTATTTGCCAACATCAAAACATACAGTGAAAAGTACTGCAATGCACAGAAAATGCAGGAGAAACTCAGCAGGCAGGCGGCATCTATGGAGAAAAGTACAGTCGGCGTTTCAGGGCACAGGCGCTGCCTGGGCCCTGCCGAGCTCCTGCAGCATTTTGTGTGCGTTGCTCAGATTTCCAGCGTCTGCAGATTTTCCCTTGTTAGTCAACGGCGTCGATTGTGTCAAATCAGTTAGTGAGGATTGAGCTGGGCGGCCCGCAGGTGTTGCCAACATAACCTGCCCACAACCCACGAACCCTAACCCAGTTTCTCTTGGGAATGTGGGAAGAAACTGCAGGTCGCTAAGGAAAGACACTCAGTCACGGGGAAAATGTACAAACTCCTTACAGGCAGCAGCAGCAATTGAAGCCTGGTCGGAGATCACTGGCGCTGTAAAGCAACGCACTAACCGCGACGCCACCGTGCTGCCCTTCGCTGATATATAACTGGGGGGGGGGGCGGTGCTGACGAGTTGTGAGGGGAACACAGAGACTGGTTGGACAAGTGCGCAGGAAGTTGGAAGATGAGCAGACATGAGCTTGCCTAGACCCGGAACGTCATCTCTCCATTTCCTTACTCTGATGCAACACACATCAAAGTTGCTGGTGAACGCAGCAGGCCAGGCAGCATCTCTAGGAAGAGGTACAGTCGACGTTTCGGGCCGAGACCCTTCGTCAGGACTAACTGAAGGAAGAGTGAGTAAGAGATTTGAAAGTGGGAGGGGGAGAGGGAGATCCAAAATGATAGGAGAAGACAGGAGGGGGAGGGATGGAGCCAAGAGCTGGACAGGTGATTGGCAAAAGGGGATATGAGAGGATCATGGGACAGGAGGCCCAGGGAGAAGGAAAAGGGGGAGGGGGGGAAAAACCCAGAGGATGGGCAAGTGGTATAGTCAGAGAGACAGAGCGAGAAAAAGGAGAGAGAGAAAAAGAATGTGTGTATATAAATAAATAACAGATGGGGTACGATGGGGGAGGTGGGGCATTAGCAGAAGTTTGAGAAGTCAGGTTGGAGGCTACCTAGATGGAATATAAGGTGTTGTTCCTCCAACCTGAGCGTGGCTTCATCTTTACAGTAGAGGAGGCCGTGGATAGACATATCAGAATGGGAATGGGACGTGGAATTAAAATGTGTGGCCACTGGGAGATCCTGCCTTCTCTGGCGGACACCCTTACTCTGATGCTGCCTGACCCACTGAGTTCCTCCGGCAGATTGTTAACTGCTTGTGAGGTTATTCACTTTGGAAGGAAGAATAATTATTCACACAGAGTTGTACTACAAAATGTGGCAACTTAAAGGGGTCTGGAGGTCATGGGGACCCCCAAGCATAGTGTTTTGGGGGCGGGGGAGGGCACAGTTAGTGTAATGCTATTACAGTGCTAGTGATCTGGGTTCAATTCCCGCTCTGCCTGCACGAAGTTTTTACGTTTTCCCTATGGTTCCTCTCGGTGCTCTGGTTTCCTCCCATGTTCCAAAGATGTACGGGTTAGGAAGTCAATTGGTGGTGACTGGGTTTTTTTGGCCCATAAGGGCCGTATCTCTAAATAAGGAGAAAAAAGATTTGAAATATTGTTTAAAGAAAAAGATTAGCTTTGTTTGTCACCTACATATTGGAACATCAAAATGTACAGTGAAGTGCATCGTTTGCGTCAAATCAAATCGGTGGGAATTGTGCTGGGCAGCCTGCAAGTGTCTCCACGCTTCTGGCGCCAACATAGCTTGTCCATGACTCACTAACCCTAGCTGTGCGTCTTTGGAATGTGAATAAAAAATAAGTTAAATCAATAAGCACAGGAAGTATTTAGGAAAGTGAATCAAATGTTGGCCTTAGTTTAACGTAAATTTATTATCAAAGTGTATATGTATCACCATGTACAACCCTGAGACTCATTTTCTTGTGGGCATTCATAGAAAATGCAAGAAACACGACAGAGTCAATGAAAGACCGCATGCAGCAGGAAAGACAACAAACTGCGCAACAACAAAAAGAAAGAGGAAAAAATAAATAAATAAGCAATAAATATTGAAGACATGAAATGAAGAGTCCTTGAAAGTGAGTCCATAGTTTGTGGGAACATTTCAGTGATGGACAAGTGAAGTTATTGCCTTTGGTTCAAGAGCCTGATGGCTGAGGGTTAATAACTGTTCCTGAACCTGGTGGTTTGAGTCCTGAGGCTCCTGTACCTTCTTCCTGATGGCAGCAGTGAGAAAAGAGCATGTCCTGGGTGGCGGGGGTCCTAGGTGATGGATGCTGCTTTCTTGCGACAACGCTCCTACGCTCAATGGTGAGGAGGGCTTTGCCCGTGATGGACTGGGTTGTATCCGCCATCTTTTGTAAGGATACGGCCCAGTCCATCACCAAACGGGAGACTATAAAGGAGGAAGTTGTGATGAAACATCGCAGGCACGTCTGAGGTACTGCACCTAGTTTTGTCTCCGTAACTAAGGATGGATAAGGTTCATTAGGCTGATTCTTGGGATGAAGAAGTCGGTGTATGAAGAAGGGTCAAGCAGAATGGACTGCATTCAGTGGAGTCTAGAAGCATGAGAGAAGAACTTACTGTAACATACACTCAGTGGCCACTTGATTAGATACCTCCTGTACATAATAAAGTGGCCACTGAGTGTATGTCTGTGGTCTTCTGCTGCTCCAGCCCATCCACTTCAAGGTGCAATGTGTTGTGCATTAAGAGATGCTCTTCTACACACCACTGTTGTAACGGGGGATTATTTGAGATACCATCGGTTTCCTGTCAGCTTGAACCAGTCTGACCATTCTCCTCTCTCAATAGCAAAGCTTTTTCACCCACAGAACTGCTGCTCACTGGATGCTTTTTGTTTCTTGCACCATTCTCTGCAAACTCTAGAGACTGTTGTGTGTGAAAATCCCAGGAAATCGGCAGTTTCTGGGATACTCAAAGCACCCCATCTGGCGCCAACTACCATTCCACGGTCAAAGTCACTTAGGTCACATTTTTCCCCATTAAGATGTTTGGTCAGAACTACAACTGAACCTCTTGACCATGTCTGCATGCTTTATGCATTGAGTTCCTGCCACATGATTGGCTGATTAGATATTTGTGTACCTAATAAAATGGCCACTGGATGTATAGGATTCTGAGGGTGGATCCCCAGAATATGTACTGTATCCTTAATGGTGTTATCTAGAAATAGGGAGCAAAGTTTCAGATTAAAATGTGACCCTTTTCAGATGGAAGTGAGGAGAGAACATCTCTCAGAAAATTGTGCATTTTTGGAAATCTCAAACTAGAACGGTGAAGGCAGAGCTGATGAATATAATCAACTTGGAGGTTAACAGGCATTTAACCCACAAGGGAATTGAGGTTTCTGGCGTAGAGCTGCAAGGTGATACTGGGGCCAAGACTGGATCAGCCATGATTGTATTGAATGTTGGAGTACATTCAAGTCGTGACTGGTCTCCTCTTGTTCCTGTTACCTACATTTCGATGTAAACCTTCTCTGATCCGCTTCCAGTGCAGCTAATAATTCCTTAAATAAGGAGACCCAGTACTGAACATGCATTGCCAGTGCTACGTGTTACTGAAGCATAACCTGCCTATTTTTGTATTCAGTTCCCCTGGCATTTAACTATATATTTTGTTATGTTTCCTCATTATATGCTTGATCTGCATGCTAGCCTTCTGTGAATCGTGGATTAAATCACCCAGATCCCTCTGCGTCGCAGCCCATCGCCACAGATAATATGCTTTTTACATTTCATCCCCCTGTGAAGATGTAAAATATCATTATTTCACACGTTGCTGGATCTTTGCCCACCCACTTAACTACCTGTGTCCCTTCATAGCCTCACTTGTGTCTCCTTCACAGCTTACTTTCCTGCCTTTCTTAGTGGCATCAGCAAATTTGGCAAACGTGCTGTCTCCTCGTTACTACCGTCAGCTTGAAGACACAGAATCACACACACACACACACACACACACACACACACACACACGCACACACGCACACACTCACACACACACGTGTACACACACTCGCACACACACACACTCTCACACACACACACGCACACGCACACACTCACACACACGCACACACACTCGCACACACACGTGCACACACTCGCACACACACACGCACACACACACACTCACACTTACACACACACGCACGCACACACATGCACACGCACACACTCACACACACGCTCGTGCACACACACTTGCGCGCGCGCGCGCACACACACACACACACATTCTATGAACAGCTCCTTCCCCTCCACCATTAGATTTCTGGATGGACAATGACTGAACCCTTGAAAACTACCTCACTCTTTTTGCATGACATTTATTTTTATGCATTTTCCTACTGTATTTATAATATATTTGTTATCTATTGCACTACATGCACAGCAACAAATTTCATGACACATGTCAGTGATACTAAACCTGGGTTTGATTCTGATTTGTATCTTCGATGCCTCAGAACGTAGAGAACAGTACAGCAGAGTAAAGGGTATTCGGCCCACGATTTTTGTGCTGACCTTTTAACTTACTCTAAGCTCAATCTTCCCCCATAACCCTCCATTTTCCTGTCAGTCATGTGCCTAAGAGTCTCTTAAATCTCCCCAAGGTATTTGGCTCTACTAAAACTCCTGGCAGGGTGTCCCACACATCTACCACTCTGTGTGTAAAAAAAAACTGCCTCAGCAACCTTCCACCAAAATTATGGCCTCTTGCATTAGCTAGTTCTTCCCTGGGATAAAGTCTATCTGGCTGTACTCTCTATCTATACCTCTTACTCCAGTCAACAAATGTCTTTGCTGATTGCCTGTGTGGTGAACTTTGTACATTGTGGTCAGGAATTTTGCCTTCATTGGCTCATAAATAGGATTGAGGTCTACGTGTTTGCTTACAGAATTGTTCATGGAAAGCTATGCTTCTAGGAGTGCTGTGTGTTTGTTTGTGCCATGATGTGCACTGATGCCCAGTCGAATTTGTGCCCCTCTGGATCTCCATGTGTAGAGACCAAGAAGAGTTGGTTATGCTGCTTGACAGCCAATTGATGTTCATGGATCCTTGTAGACGTAATATTTGTGGCAGTCTCCACATTGGATTTTGTAGACAATGCTGGTTTTGTTTAACAGCTTTTGCAAAGTACTCTCTTCAATGTTTCTGTTGGCTTTTGTGTGACTGAAATTCCATGTTCTTGGAGTAGTTGGGCCGTCATTTCCAAGATATTTCAAATGAATGGAATCATAATGTCTGGTTGCTTTTTGGTTGGTGCACTGTCGACCTCGTAGGCATCTTCGTATGAAGTTCTACGGGTATCCGCTTTGTGCGAATACTTTAATGAGATGTTTGTTCTCTTCATCCTTTAGTTCTGCCGTGCTGTTTAGTGTGTCTCTGCTCTTCGGAACAAAGTTTCGATCAGCTCTCCTTGCGTGCATTTGGGAGGCTGCTGAGATAGATTAGGATCTGATCTGTATGTGTTTCCTTACGATGAACGGAAGTTCCCAAAGTGCTGTCTGTGTTTCTACTGATAAGCATGTTGAAGAATGCTAGTTCTTGTAAGAAGTTGAGGTCCCAGGACCAATCACTCGATACATCTTGCCAGTCAGAGGAATGACCTTTTTCTACTCTCCGTCCTGTTAGCCAGCCATTCTACTGTCCATGTCAATAAGTTGCCTCCCACACCATGAGTTTTTATTAGTTTTATAGTCATTGATCAAGTTAAGTCAAGGTCAAGTTTATTGTCATTTAACTGTATCCATCAAATGAGACAATGTTTCTCCGGACCAGGGTGTAAAACACAGTAGTACACAGAACACAGAATAACTTAATGAAAGTAAGGATAAAATCTGCAGGTGAATTATACATAAATAAACAAACTAAAGTGCATAAATTAAATAGGTACAGAACAGATTAATTGGTGATATTTCGAATGCGATGCGGTGGGGAGTTCAGAAGCCTAATGGCCTGAGGGAAGAAACTGTTTCCCATCCTGACCGTTCTTGTCTTTATGCATCGGATTCTCCTGCCTGATGGTAGAAAGTCAAAGAGGATGCTGGGTGGATGGGTGGGGTCTTTGATAATACTAAGGGCTCCTGATAAAAGTCCCCAGTGGATGGTAGGGAGACCCCTAGGCTGTTCTCACAGTCCTTTGTAGGGACTTCCAGTCCGATGCTCGGCTGCTCCCAGACCAGATGGAGAAGCAGCTTGTCAGGATACTCTCAATGGTGGCCCTGTAAAATTCAGTTAAGAATTGGGGGAGAGGGGTGGAGCCTCGCTTACCTCAATCTCCTCAGGGAGTGGAGGCACTGCTGTGCCTTCTTGTTCAGGGAGATGATATCAATGCCTTATCGAATGCCTTCTGGAAATCAAAATATAATCCACCCACACGTTCCCCGTACCCCACATCACATTCTCCTTCAACAAACTGCAATGAGTTAGTTGAATGTGACTTGCCTTTCATGTTGACACCTGTCTGATTAGGGAAAGCCGAGGGAGAGATCTTCCCTCAGGGTGTGGGACGAGCTGCCAGCACAAGTGGTGGATGTGGGTTCAATTTCAACGTTCATGAGAAGTTTGGATAGGGACATGGCTGGGAGGACTACGGAGAGCAATTGGTCCAGGTGTGCATTACTGGGACTATGCAGAACAGTTTGACAGACTAGATGGGCTGAAGGGCCTAATTCTGCACTTGTTTGCTCCCTGACTCTATGATTCGATGAATTACCTTGTAAATTTACCTTTCGCTACTGACTTCCATATTAACGTAATGCCCAGTCCATCACATTGCGTCCCGCCTTCCAAGTGGCTTTATAAGGCATTGGTCAGAATAATTTGGAATATCTAAGAAAGAATGTGCTGGCATTGGAGAGGGTCCAGAGGAGATTCATGAGAATGATTTCGGGAATGGAAAGGTTAATGTGTGAGCTGCGTTTGATGGCTCTGGGCCTGCGCTCACTGGAATCTAGAAGAAAGAGGGGGGATCTCATTGAAACCATTGAAATATTGAAAGGCCTAGATAGAGTGAATGTGGAGAGGATGTTTCCTGGGGGGGAGTCTAGGACCAGAGGGCACAGCCCCAGAACTCAAGGACATCCATTTAGAATAGAGATGGGGAGGAATTTTTTTAGCTAGAGTCTGCTGCATCATTATTACACAGGGCTGTGGAGGCCAAGTCATTGAGTGTATTTAAGGTGGAGATTGACAGGTTTTTGATCAGTCAGGGTGTCAAAGGCTACGGGGAGAAGGCTGGGGAATGGCGTTGAGGGGGGTGATAAACCAACCATGATGGAATGGTGGAGTGGACTTGACGGGCCGAATGCCCTCATTCTGCTCCTCTCTCTTATGGTCTGATGGCCTGTAATCCCCTGCGTTTTCAAATACAGGAGTTACAGGAACCACCCCTGATTTTAGGGAATTTACGATCTCACAACATGATCACTAACACACCGCTTCTTGTTGGATTTTGCCCAGCGTACCCTGTCTTTAACAGATGATTACGTTAGCCGTTGGACAATGTGAAAGACGCTATAAAAGTGCACGTTAACTTTAGGGAACCATGGTACCATAGCAGTTAGCACAACGGGACATCGGAGTTCACAGTTCACTTCTGGTGTCCTCTGTGAGGCAGATCGTACGTCCTTCCTGTGACCGCGTGGGTTTCTGCCGGATTCTCCGGTTTCCTCCCGCAGTCCGAAGTTGTACCGATTAGTAGGTTAATTGATCATTGTAAATTGTCCCATAGTTAGTCCAGGGTTAAAATTGGTGGGTCTCTGGGTGGCGTGGCTTGGTGGGCCACAAGGGCCCACTCTGCACTGTATCTCGAAATCAAAAATTAATTTAAAAAATTAAAATTAAACCTGTTGCTGTCACTAGACGTTGATCAGGAATGGGAAAGTAGGATAACATCCCCTTCCATCCCTGAATTCCGGAAACTGTTTTTTTTTAACACACTCCGCAGCTCTTGCAGAATTCTTTCTAGGTTAGACTGCGTCCTTCTGATTTGTGACTTCAATGCAATGTTAAGTGGTGTCTGTGTACCACTAGGGGAGGCTGATGTGACAATTTTAATAAGGTAGTTGATGTCAATAGCAACAAGAACCAGTTGCTGCTTCAGGGAAGTTTTATTTTTATACTGATGGGGTTCTGAACCAGTTCCCCCATGACTTCTTCACACAGAGAGTGGTGAATCTGTGGAATTCTCTGCCACAGGAAACAGTTGAGGCCAGTTCATTGGCTATATTTAAGAGGGAGTTAGATATGGCCCTTGTGGCTACGGGGGTCAGGGGGTATGGAGGGAAGGCTGGGGCGGGGTTCTGAGTTGGATGATCAGCCATGATCATAATAAATGGCGGTGCAGGCTCGAAGGGCCGAATGGCCTACTCCTGCACCTATTTTCTATGTTTCTATGTTTCTATGACCTCCGACCCTCACTCCCCCATTGGACTTCAGACCCATCTATCACACTGCATCCCGCCTTCCAAGTGGCATGATGGGATGATTCTGAATTGTCAATTAAGCATGGATATCTCTTGTATTATTCCCAGATGTAAGTGCTACATGGTTCTTTAAAGTTGTCATTGGTGAGGGGAGATAGTGGGGATAAGCTCCCACTGCCTATTAAATGCTCCCAACGGTGTGCATCCCAAATAGCCTCTGGCAACCAAGTCCAGCTCCTGGCCTTCATGTGTGGCTTAGCTGCTAAGCCTGGTGGAACTGCTTCTATTGACTGGAGAATAGGCAATGGCGCCTTATAACCAGTTGCTTCAGGCAAACGGGGCTCCTGCGACGTCACCGGTACCAAACCATATTGGTCTCTGCCGTTCCTTTGGGTTCAGCAGCTGTGTGGAGAGGGGGAGCCTGCTGCACGGGCAACAGCTTGCTCTCCATATTGTACTGCCCAGGCTTGCGTATCTAGGCAGCTGGGATGCAACATCGATGGTTGCCCCAGACCAACGGAGGCCCTCACGTGTCACTTCCACCTTGCAAGTGATTTCACTCACAACCTATAGACACTCACTTTCAAGGACTGTACAGCTCATGTTCTCTGTATTATTTATTAACCGTTTATTTTTGCACACTCTGCCTTCTTTTGCACATTGATTATTTGTCAATCTATGTTATTTATAGTTTTTCATAAATTCTGTTGTATTTTTTTATTTTCCTATAAATGCCTGCAAAAAATGAACCTCAAGGTTGCATATAGTGAAATATACACAGTGGCCACTTTATTCGTTACCTTCTGTACATAATAATGTGGCCACTGAGTGTATGTTTGTGATCTTCTGGCCGCTGTAGGTTTGACATGTTGTGCATTCAGAGATGCTCCTCTGCACACCACTGTTGGAATGTGTGGTTATTTGAGTTACTGTCATCTTCCTGTCAGCTTCAATCTGTCTGGCCATTCTCCTCTGACCTCTCTCATTAACAGGGCATTTTCAGCCGCAGAATAGCTTCTCACTGGATTTTCTTTGCTTTTCACTCCATTCTCTGTAAGATGAATCTCGGAGTTGTATACTGCATACATACTTTGATAATGAGTGTACCTTGAGCCTTGAAACTCTAGAAACTTCTGTGCGTGAAAATCGCAGGAGATCAGCTGTTTCTGAGATACTCAAACCACCCCGTCTGGCACCGGCAATCCTTCCACGGTCAAAGGCACTTAGATCACATTTCTCCCCCATTCTGATGTCTGGTCTGAACAACAACTGAACCTCTTGACCATGCCTGCATGCTTTTATGTATTGAGTTGCTGCCACGTGATTGGCTGATTGGAAATTTGCATTAACGAGCAGGTGTACAGGTGTACCTAATAAAGTGGCCACTGAGTGTGAAAGTATGATTACTAATTATCAAAGTGTGTACTTTGATAATAAAATTACTTTGAGATTGAAACACATGATTGATGTCTAGAAGTACAACAATGGCACTAAACAGGCTATTTTATACCTGCAGCAGAGTGAAAGTCTAGAAAGTATTAGTCTCACTTCAGAGACTTGAGCAGAAATAAGGCAACTGAAGTCCAGTGCAGTATTGGCCCAGTTAAGTCTCATTTAGCAGCATGCTTCCTTTCAGACTGTTGTCGAACAATTTTGATATTTGCCAAGTGGTCTAGAGCTGCGGTTTTGGTCAAAGCAGGTTCAATTGTGGCTTGTAAAGTGAAATTGGGCATTTGAGGGCGGAAGTTTAACGGGCAAGGTATGGCGAATTCTGATGGGTGAATTGCTCTGTGGGTGAAATGTCCTCCTTCTCTGCATAAATGGCACTGTGGTAACGTAGTGGTCAGCATGACGCTATTACAGCTCGGGGGCGTTCCAGAGTTCCGACTTCAGTTCCAGCGCCATCTGGAAGGAGCTTGCACGTACCTCTTAGTGACTGCGTGGGTTTCCTCCAGGTGCTCGGGTTTCCTCCCACAGTCCAAAAAAGACATACTGATTGGTAGGTTAATTGGTCATTGTAAGTTGTCCCGTGATGAGGCTAGGGTTATATTAGCGGTTGCTGGGCAGCACGGATTGAAGGGCCTCAATAAATAAATAAACGAATAAATAAATAAATAACATTCATAATGAGTGGCCAAACACCAAGGCTGGTAAATGGATAGACTAGTCTTTCTTGATTAGCCACCACTTTAGAGTCATAAAGCAACACAGTGCAGAAACAGGCCCTTCGGCCCATCTTATCCATTCTGATCAGCCCACTCCATTTGCCCCATCCTAGCCCATATCCCACTAAACCTCTCCCATCCATGTACCTGCCGTCAAAGCATTGCTAATGTACCTTCCTCAACAACTTCCTCAGCCAGCTCATTCCATACACAAAGTCAAGTTTACTGTCGCCTGCACAGGTGCAGTGAAAAACTCAGTCGCCGCAGCATCGCAGGCACACGGCATCAGAAGGGAAGCATTCGCAGGAAAAGCATCTGTTAAACAATTAGAATTTTAAAAAATATCTATTTTAGTGCAAGGTGATCAAAGTGGTCTCAGTGTTGGACTGAGCTGCAGTGATTCGCCATCTGCCGAAAGGTTGAAGGGGAGTAGCTGTCCTCAAGGTCAAAGTACATTCATTCTCAAAGTATTTATTCTCAAATTCATCTTCCCCACAGACAGTCACGGAGCAGTGAATAACCGTGGAACCACCCCATTCAATGAAAAACTTCAAATATCAAACCCGTGTGCAAAAAAAATCACGCAAATCACTGCAAAATCGGTGCAAAACACACAGAATATAAAACGGAAAAGGCGCATTTCAGTTCAGCTCAGTTTTCATTATCTGCAGGCTGTCCCGATTCAAAGATCACCCAACATGAAGTAACAAGAAAAAGAGCGACCAGAACAAGATCAAATCATGAAAACTGAATTAGAGTCCAAATCTACAATCTGCATCGATTAAACCTTCCTACGGCACCGTCCGCTGACAGCATTGAGGGAGAGAGGGAAGGAGGGAGAGGGAGAGTGAGAGATCACTCAAACGCAAAGACCTTCCCTCGGGAGTAGCGAGCGAATGAGAGAGAGAGGCGGCCACGTGCAGACGCCCTTCTCTGACAGCAGCGAGTGAGAGGCCGGTAGTTGGCACTGAACACTCACTTGCCCTCTGCATCCACCGCGATGATTTCAATCTTCATCGACGCTTTAATCGGCGAGAGATGGAGCTGATCACGGCCTCGTGCCCCATCTCCAGACTTCCTGGCCTCCACACTGCATGCTTTAACGCAGCCTTGTGGAACACTCTCGGAGCCAGCCAAGTGCCAGATCGCTCAGTCGGCCCGGGATCACACTCCCAGGATGTAGATTACAAGCTCTAACAGTAGTAGAACCATATCTGAAATAAAAAAGAAGATGTAAGAGAAGTGAAAGGAATTATTTCCTGAATCATCTTGAGGATGTTGCCTTTGGTAGCGTAGTTCACTGGCGCCACCTTCTCCTCGGGTACTGGCCGTATCGAAGTGGCTGAGCCCAAGTCCGAGAGTGAGGAGCGACCTGAGGTTTGGATGATTCAAGCGCCGGGCCAGATTGAAATGGCCGGGGTGTCAGAGACGGGCTGGTTCAGCTCGCTGCTCTCTGGAGTTTGCTCGACTCTATGCTTGTCTGCAGCTGTGGCCTGCAACTAGTGGACATCTGATCGGCTGGAGTGCTATCTGGTTCTGCGAACTTCAGTTCCGAACGCTGTTTAATGCAGCAGGCCAGGCAGCATCTCTAGGAAGAGGTGCTGCCTGACCTGCTGCGTTCACCAGCAACTTTTATGTGTGTTGCTTGAATTTCCAGCATCTGCAGAATTCCTGTTGTTTCCGAACGCTGTTTGCTTCCTTTTATTGTTTGCACGATTGTTTTTCCTCTCTCTCTGCCCGCCAGGTGTTTGACGGTTTTCCTTTGCTTTTAATGGGTTCTTTAGGGTTTCTTTGTTCCATGGCTGCCTGTAAGGAGATGAATTTCAAGATTGTATAATGTATACATACTTCGATAAAATGCACTTTGAACTTTTGAACTTTGAATGAAGTCCGAGCTTACTCAACCTCTCTCTCCAGGAAGCAATGTAATAGGATCCATGTGTTCCTGGTAACTTAGGGGCCAGGTCACCTGAACCTAGGCCTGTATGAGCAACAGCTGGAGTTTGATGCCCAGATCATTGGCGAAGCTCCTAGTCATAGTTATTTTTCAGGACAGGGCATATTGGATGTACAGTGGATTCTGGATAATTGGGACACATTGGGACTAGTATATTTGGACCAATTAAGCAGCTGTCCTCATATTCTGAGGCTGTGCACTCTAGTCCTAGACTCTCCCACTGTCGGAAACATCCTCTCCATGTCCACTCTATTTAAGCTTTTCAATATTCGATACTGCAGCTACTGACAAAAGTAAAACTGTGCTGAAGAAGAAAACATAATAATATTTTGGATTCTCAAGTTTCCTCAGTAACAACGAAAGCAACGATGACTTCCTCAGATAGCAAACTGCTTGAGATTTGATGAAAGGGCAGCAAGCAGAGTTGTTAACCTTTTGTTTCTCTCCCTCCAGAGGCTACCTGACCAGCTGAGTGTTTCTCGCATTTTCTATCTTTATTTCAGATTTTGAGCATCTGCAGTTTTTGCACACATCTTTAATATATATACTGACGATTAGATGATATTAAATTAGCTTTATTTGTTACATGTACATGGAAACAGACAGTGACACGCGCCGCTTACCTCAAATCAACTCACCGAGGATTGTGCTGGTGGCAGCCACAAGTGTCACCACGTTTTCAGTGCCACCAAGCATGGCCTGAACTGTACGTCTTCGGAATGTGGGCGGAAACCAGAGCACCCGGAGGAAACCCACGCCTCATGGGGAGAATGTGCAAACTCTTTACAGACAGCAGCGGGAATTGACCCCTGATCTTACAGCTTGTGCCACAACGCGTTGCACCAACCGCTACGCTACCGTCCCGCCCTCACGTGAGAGCTAAGCTCGAGAGGGTCATTCAAAGTCGCAAGGAGAACAGTAGATCCAAACGGGTTACTTGCCCCGTACAACTGGCTTAGGTTCAAAGTTTTACTTTCAATATATTAAAAAGAGACCACTTGGCCCATCGAGTCTATACTGCTTAGCAGAACAATACCATTCTGTATATATACTACCTGCAACCCATTCTATCACACAGTCTCATCGCACCAGGGGTAATTTGCACTGGATAACTAATCTACAAGCTTGCACAGTATATACTTCTTCTTCAGTCCTTTACCTCTTCCACTTATCCCCTCTCAGCTTCTCACAACCACCCCCCTACCTTCCCCCTCACTTGGCTTCACCTATCACCTGTCAGCTTCTATACCTCCCTGCTCCCCCCTCTCACCTTCTTGCCCCGGCTTCCGGCCGGAAGCAGCTTTCTCTCCAGCGCTGATGAAGGGTCTCGGCCCGAAACATCGGACTGTTTTCCATTGGCGCTGCCTGAACTGCGGAGTTATTCCAGCACTTTGTGCCTGTTGTTTAGAATATAGATCATTACTGGTGCGCTCACTCAAGTTGAGTATGATGTTCTCCTAAGATTAGATTAGATTATCAGGACACTCAGTCCTCATTTATTGTCATTTAGAAATACATGCATGCATTAAGAAATGATACAATGTTCCTCCAGAGTGATATCACAAAAAAAACCCCGGACAAACCAAAGACTAACACTGACAAGACCACATAATTATAACATATAGTTACAGCAGTGCAAAGCAATACCATAATTTGATAAAGAGCAGACCATGGGAATGGTAAAAAAAAGTCTCAAAGTTCCGACCGACTCCCGATAGTCCCCAATAGCAGGCAGCAGAAGGGAGAAACTCTCTCTGCCATAAACCTCCGGGCACCGACAACTGTTGATGCATTGGAAGCACCCGACCACAGCCGACTCTGTGTCCATCCGAAAACTTTGAGCCTCCGACCAGCCCTTCGACACCGAGCACCATCTCTGCCGAGCGCTTCGACCCCGTCCCGGCCGCCGAGCAACAAGCAAAGCCGAGGACTCAGGTCCTTCCCCTCCGGAGATTCTGGATCACACAGTAACAGCGGCAGCAAAGCAGGCATTTCAGAAGTTTCTCCAGATGTTCCTCCGTTCTCTCACGTCTGTCTCCATCAAATCAGGATTGTGCACAGCACCCTACTTGACAGATTAAAGATATCATTCACCGGAGAGGCCGCGCAAGCTGCGTCGTGCCGCCATCTTCTCCTCCTCCCACTGGTGCGTCCTCAGGTAGCTGTGGAGGCCGATCTGGGATCTATGTAATCTGGTGCAGTGGTGGGCCAGACTTTATAATCCTGCCCCCTTCGCCACTTGCTGATCACCATGGGGCTTAATCTGTGATGCTGGGGTGGATTCCCTTAATGTATAACGTGAGAAGGCTGATGCACGGGCAGCCGCCACACGGTCCTTGACAGATCGGGGTCAGGGTCCAGTGTTTTGGAACGCAAGATGACTGGGGACCTTTCACTGTTGCACCCTTCCTCCGCCGTCACTGCCGTTGTGATGCGTCATCATCTTCTGCCAGCCCCACTGTTGAGCTCTTGGTCGGATCGCTGTTTGTCTGGAACCTTGCCCTTGACCTTACCGCCTTGGGTGACCCTCCCAGGAGCTAAGCTCCAGATGGCTAAACTCCAGACGGTTTCGCTCTCGGGGTCTCAGGAACAATCCTCTGAAAGGATAGAACAGTATAGCACAAGAACAGGCTTCGGCCTACATTGTCTGAGCACGTGATAAAATGGTCCCAGTCTCTCTTTCCATTGCAATTAAGGGTTACCATGGGAACAGACTTCAAGGGAAGCTGGTAATCTTAAAATACACACAGTGGCCACTTTATTAAGTACCGTTTCTACCTAAAAAGTAACCTCTGAGTGCACGTTCATGGTCTTCTGCTGCTGTAGCCCATCCATTTCAAGGTTTGATGTGTTGTCCTTCCAGAGATGCTCTTCTGCACACCACTGTTAATGTCTGGTCATTTGAGTTACTGTCACCTTCCTGTCAGCTTGAACCAGTCTGACCGTTCTCCACTGATCTCTCTCATTAACAAGGCATTTTCACCCACAAAATTGTTGCTCACTGGGTGCTTATTAGTTTTTCACACCATTCTCTGTAAACCCGAGAGCAGAGGTTCTCAAACTAAGGTCCACAGATCCCTTGCTTAATGGTAGTGGTCCATAGCATAAGAAGAATTGGGAATCCCTGCTCTAGAAACTGTTGTGAGTGAAAATCTCAGGAGATCAGCAGTTACTGATATACTCAACCCACCCCATCTGGCACCAACTATCATTCCATGATCAAAGTCACTTAGATCATATTTCTTCCCCATTCTGATGTTTGTTCTGAACAACAACTGAACCTCTTGACCGGGTCTGCATGCTTTTATCCATCAAGTTGCTGCCACCTGATTGGCTGTTTGGATATTCGCATTGCATAAATAGGTGTACCTAATAAAGTGGCCACTGAGTGTATGTTTAACAATGAATCATTCGGAGCTGCCTCGCTGCAGCAGAAACATCGTGAGTGGTGAATTCTTCAAGTATTAAGCTTGGCAATTTTGGAATCTGTTTTCCCTCTGACACTTTTGCTAATGAGCCTATGGGGAATGCCGCGATGTTGTCATATTACCAAAGAGGGCGAGGAGGTGAGATATTATTACGATTGCTCAGAGCAGACCCACTTGTTTCTAGAGGCAACAGCAGTTTCCAAGACAGCGTTGAGCTGCAGATGTACCGTCATAAATCTTGTAGTCGTACTTTATTTGTGTAGAAATTACAAGGCTCATTGCAGTGTTTCAGGGTGTATGTAGGTGGGAGCTTGAAAACAATCTCTGTTGATGAAGTATTGATGTCAACTTTACAGATCTTCAAAGACAGCTGTGCTAGCACGCAGTCTTGTCATTGAGTTATACTGCATGGTCATAGGCCCTTCAGCCCATCTGGTCAATGCCAACCATCAGCTCTCACTTACTCTCAACTTTATTCGCCAGAAACAGGTGAATTGATTACGGGGAGCAAGGACATGGCAGACCAATTGAATAATTACTTTGGTTCTGTCTTCACTAAGGAGGACATAAATAATCTTCCAGAAATAGTAGGGGACAGAGGGTCCAGTGAGATGGAGGAACTGAGCGAAATACATGTTAGTAGGGAAGTGGTGTTAGGTAAATTGAAGGGATTGAAGGCAGATAAATCCCCAGGGCCAGATGGTCTGCATCCCAGGGTGCTTAAGGAAGTAGCCCAAGAAATAGTTGATGCATTAGTGATAATTTTTCAAAACTCATTAGATTCTGGACTAGTTCCTGAGGATTGGAGGATGGCTAATGTAACTCCACTTTTTAAAAAAGGAGGGAGAGAGAAACTGGGGAATTATAGACCGGTTAGCCTAACGTCGGTGGTGGGGAAACTGCTGGAGGCAGTTATCAAGGATGTGATAACAGCACATTTGGAAAGCGGTGAAATGATCGGACAAAGTCAGCATGGATTTGTGAAAGGAAGATCATGTCTGACGAATCTCATAGAATTTTTTGAGGATGTAACTAGTAGAGTGGATAGGGGAGAACCAGTGGATGTGGTATATTTGGATTTTCAAAAGGCTTTTGACAAGGTCCCACACAGGAGATTAGTGTGCAAACTTAAAGCACACGGTATTGGGGGTAAGGTATTGGTGTGGGTGGAGAGTTGGTTAGCAGACAGGAAGCAAAGAGTGGGAATAAACGGGACCTTTTCAGAATGGCAGGCGGTGACTAGTGGGGTACCGCAAGGCTCAGTGCTGGGACCCCAGTTGTTTACAATATATATTAATGACTTGGATGAGGGAATTAAATGCAGCCTCTCCAAGTTTGCGGATGACACGAAGCTGGGTGGCAGTGTTAGCTGTGAGGAGGATGCTAAGAGGATGCAGGGTGACTTGGATAGGTTGGGTGAGTGGGCAAATTCATGGCAGATGCAATTTAATGTGGATAAATGTGAAGTTATCCACTTTGGTGGCAAAAATAGGAAAACAGATTATTATCTGAATGGTGGCCGATTAGGAAAAGGGGAGGTGCAACGAGACCTGGGTGTCATTATACACCAGTCATTGAAAGTGGGCATGCAGGTACAGCAGGCGGTGAAAAAGGCGAATGGTATGCTGGCATTTATAGCGAGAGGATTCGATTACAGGAGCAGGGAGGTACTACTGCAGTTGTACAAGGCCTTGGTGAGACCACACCTGGAGTATTGTGTGCAGTTTTGGTCCCCTAATCTGAGGAAAGACATCCTTGCCATAGAGGGAGTACAAAGAAGGTTCACCAGATTGATTCCTGGGATGGCAGGACTTTCATATGAAGAAAGACTGGATGAACTGGGCTTGTACTCGTTGGAATTTAGAAGATTGAGGGGGGATCTGATTGAAACGTATAAGATCCTAAAGGGATTGGACAGGCTAGATGCAGGAAGATTGTTCCCGATGTTGGGGAAGTCCAGAACGAGGGGCCAAAGTTTGTGGATAGAGGGGAAGCCTTTTAGGACCGAGATTAGGAAAAACTTCTTCACACAGAGAGTGGTGAATCTGTGGAATTCTCTGCCACAGGAAACAGTTGAGGCCAGTTCATTGGCTATATTTAAGAGGGAGTTAGATATGGCCCTTGTGGCTACGGGGGTCAGGGGGTATGGAGGGAAGGCTGGGGCGGGGTTCTGAGTTGGATGATCAGCCATGATCATAATAAATGGCGGTGCAGGCTCGAAGGGCCGAATGGCCTACTCCTGCACCTATTTTCTATGTTTCTATGTTTCTATATACATTTACATATATCAGGAACTTGCTGTGGTGTGTTGGTGTGACATGGAACCGAAAAAAAACAGTATTCATCGATTATAAAGAATAAAGATTTATATAAAAATAACTCTAAAAAATTATGAAGATTAAAGAATATCACAAGTGACCTGACTTGGTCCACCCAAGCAGAGTCCACTGCCAAGAAGGCCCACCAGTGCCTTTACTTCCTGAGAAAGCTAAAGAAATTTGGCCCGTCCCTTAAAACCCTCACTAATTTTTATAGATGCACCGTAGAAAGCATTCTTCTGGGGTGCATCACAACCTGGTATGGAAGTTGTCTTGTCCAAGACCAGAAGAAGCTACAGAAGATCGTGAACACGGCGCAGCACATCACACAAACCAATCTTCCATCCATGGACTCACTTTACACCGCACGCTGTCGGAGCAGTGCTGCCAGGATAATAATCAAGGACATGACCCACCCAGCCAACGCACTTTTCGTCCCTCTTCCCTCTGGGAGAAGGCTCAGAAACTTGAAGACTCGTACGGCCAGATTTGGGAACAGCTTCTTTTCAACTGTGATAAGACTGCTGAACGGATCCTGACCCGGATCTGGGCCATACCTTCGAAATATCCGGACCAGCCTCTCGGTTTTTTTGCACTACCTTACTTCCCATTTTTCCATTTTGTATTTATGATTTATAATTTAAATTTTTAATATTTACCATGGATTTGTACTCCAGGCAGTGGGAAGCGCAGAATCAAATATCGCTGTGATGATTGTACGCTCTAGTATCAATTGCTTGGCGACAATAAAGTATAAAGTATAATTTACATAGAGCAGTACAGCACAGGGACAGGCCCATCGGCCCTCAATGTTGTGCTGAACCAGCTAAAAAGTAATCAAAAAACCCCCCAAAACTAATCCCTTCTACCCACACGATGTCTAAATCCCTCACCTTCCTTAAATACACGAGGAAGATGTCTCTTTAAGAGCTTCTAATGCATTTGCCTCTACCACCAGACCAGGCAGCACATTCCAGACATTCTGCATTCTTTGAGTAGAAAAAAACTTACCCCCTCACATCCCCTTTGAACCTAACCCCACTCACCATTAATGCATGCTCTCTGGTACTAGACATTTCTACCCTGGGAAAAAGATAGTCCCCGTCTACTCTATCTATGCCTCTCATAATCTTATAAATCTCTATTAGATCTCTTCTTAGCCTCTACCGCTCCAGAGAAAACAACCCAAGTTAGAGAGCTAGCCTCTCCTGCTAGCTCGTGCCCTTTAAACCAGGCAGAATCCTGGTAAGTCTCCTCTACACCCTCTCCAAAGCCTCAACGTCCTCCCAATAGTGGGGCGACCGGAACTGTAAGCAATACTCCAGATGTGGCCTAACCAGAGTTTTATAAAGTTGCAACATAACCTCTTGACATTTGAACCCAATGCCTCGACTAATAAAGAAAGCATTCCGTAAGCCTTCTTAACCACCTTATTGACCCATGTGAGCCACTTTCAAGGACCTATGAACTTGCACCCCAAGATCTCTCTGTTCAGCAACACTGTTAAGGATCTTGCAGTTAGTAGTGTATTGTCTCCTTGCATTTGCCCATCCGAGGTGAGGTACCTCACATTTATCTGGGTTAAACTCCATCTGCTATTTCTCTGCCCATACCTGCAAATGATCTATGTTGTGCTGAATTCTTTGCCGGTCTTCTACACTATCCACAACTCCACCAATCTTGGTATCATCTGCAAACTTACTAACCCACCCATCTACATTTTCATCCAGGTCACTTATATGCATCACAAACGGCAGAGATCTCAGCACGGATCCCTGTGGAACACCATGAGTTACAGACCTCCAGCTCAAATAAGTCACTTCGACCACTACCCGCTGCCTTCTATGGGCAAGCCAGTTCTGAATTCAAACAGCCAATTTGCTGCGGACCCTATGCATCCTCATCTTCTGGATTAGCCTCGCGTGAGGGACCTCGCCAAACGTCCTACTAAAATCCATGTAGACAACATCCATTGCTCTACCTTCATCAATCTCTCGTGTCACCTTGTCAAAAAAGCTCAATCAAGTTGTTAAGACATGACTTGTATTGCACAATATTATGCTGCCTCTCCCTAATAAGACCATGGGTTTCTAAATACTCATATATCCTATCCCTAAGAATTTTCTCCAGCAATTTCTGATGTGAGACTCACCGGTCTATAGTTCCCAGGATTTTCCCTTCTTCCCGTCTTAAATAGAGGTACAACATTAGCCCCTCACCAGTCCTCCAGGACCTTGCCTGTACCTAGAGAGGACACAAGGATAAAGTTAGAGGTTAAAGTTCAGATATGGAATTTTTTTTTTAAAATGCATCCGTTAGTCTCATGAGACCATGGATTTGCACCTTGGAAGGTTTCCAGGGCGCAGGCCTAGGCAAGGTTGTATGGAAGACCGGCAGTTGCCCATGCTGCAAGTTTCCCCTCTCCACGTCACCGATGTTGTCCAAGGGAGCGGCATTAGGACCCATACAGCTTGGCACCGGTGTCGTCGCAGAGCACTGTGTGGTTAAGTGCCTTGCTCAAGGACACAACACGCTGCCTCGGCTGGGGCTCGAACTAGCGAGTCGAATGCCTTAACCACTTGGCCACGTGCCCACACGTATAAAACCATATGTTCTGTATGAATATAAGATACAAGAGCCTCAGGACCTGCACCATCAGGTTCAAGAACAGTTACTACCACACAACCATCAGGCTCTTGAACAGGAAAATGACACCGGTGTCGTCGCAGAGCAATGTGTGGTTAAGTGCCTTGCTTAAGGACACACACGCTGCCTCAGCCAAGGCTTGAACTGGTGACCTTCAAATCACTAGACGAACGCCTTAACCTTTTGGCCAATGTGCATAAATACATAAACACCAGCAGGTATTTACAATGTAAATAGAATTATAAACAGTAGTTCAAAGAGTTTGCAGAGCAGTATGGTGATAACATTAATAGATGGGGGGGGAGCATTAGAGTACCTCCCGCACATAATAAAGTGGCCACTGAGTGTACGTTCATGGTCTTCTGCTGCTGTAGCCCATCCACTTCAAGGTTCGATGTATTGTGCATTCAGAGATGCTCTTCTGCACACCACTGTTGTAATGTGTGGTTATTTGAGTTACTGTCACCTTCCTGTCAGCTTGAGCCAGTCTGGATGTTCTCCTCTGACCTCTCATTAACAAGGCATTTTCACCCACAGAACTGCCAGTCGGTGGATTTTGTTTTTGTTTTCTGCACCATTCTCTGTAAACTCTAGAGACTGTTGTGCGTGAAAATCCCAGGAGATCAGCAGATTGTGAGATTGTCAGACCACCCCGTCTGGCACCAACAATCATTTCACGGTCAACATCACTTGGATCACATTTCTTCCCTGTTCTGATGTTTGGTCAGAACAACTGAGCCTCTTGACCATGTCTGCATGCTTTTATGCATTGAGTTGCTGCCACATGATTGGCTGATTCGATATTTGCAGTAATATGTAAGTGTACAGGTGTACCTCATAAAGTGGCCACTGAGTGCATATGGATAGGAAGTGGCAGGGGTTCCCAACCTTGTATCCATGGACCCCTTGTTTACTGATATTGGTCCATGGCATAAAAAGGTTGGGAACCCCTGGTAAAGGGATGTGGACCAAACTCAGGTAAATGGGACAAGTTTCAAAGTGACATGGTCTGCGTGAACTTGTTGGTCCGAGAGGCTGGGTTAAATGCTATATTACTCTATTAATCTATGACTGTATTTGGGATGTAGGAGAGAACTGGAGCACCCGGAAAAAACTCACTCAGCCGAAGGGCGATTGTGCAAACTCCACATAGACAGCACCAGAAGTCAGGATTGAACCCAGGCTTCTGGCACTGTCAGTAGTTTGGTTAACTCTGTGACCATAGAAGTCCACAGACCTAGAAAGAGTACGGTCCCTCCTCTTAAATTGATTTTCCATGAGGTATGGACATCAGTGGTAAGGACAGCTTTGAACTCTCAAAGCACTTCATTGGGGGTAGTTAAGAGATGACTGCTCTTGGTCTAGACACATATAGGCCGGGCAGAAAAATGGTCTTATTGAAAGGTTCAAGGATAGGATAGCTGGCCGGTATCCTTTTCCTAGGGTTGAACTGCCTAATACTAGAGGCCATGCATTTAAGGTGAAAGGGGTGAAGATTGAAAGGAGATGTGCGGGGCAAGGTTTTTACTCGAAGAGTGGTGGATGTCTGGTAGGCGTTGCCAGGAGTGGCAGTGAAGGCACATATGATAGAGGCATTTTAGAGGCTCTTAGATAGTCACATGAATGTGCAGTGAAAACACCCACCACATTTTCGAACTCCCCTTGAAGACCATCTCGAGCAAACTGGCTCTCTCTCTCTCAGGAACATTGCCCTTGCTCCTTGGAGCCATTCATCTGCACAAAGAACTTCTTGCAATGGTGCCTCTACTTCCAACAGCATTCTGTGGCATAAGATCATAAGACCATAAGACATAGGAGCAGAATTAGGCCATACAGTCATGGCTGATCCTTTTTTTTAATCTCCTCCTCAACTCCCGGCCTTCTCCCCGTGACTCTTGACGAAGGCATCTTCTCTTCTGTCCTGCTCTGCAGCTTCTGCCAGAAGACCCCAAACCAGACCACTATCCTTCAGAAAGCTCTCTCCACTCTGCTCTCTCTAGAACTTTCTCCATTTTCCACAGCTAATTGGCTGACACAGCATTCCTAAATGGAACAACAGGCTTCTTACCTTCAGCCAAAACCAAAACATTCTACCAGCAGGACACAAGACTTTGTACAAAACTGCTAAAATGAAATATCTTCAGCATAGCAGTAGAAAACTTAACCAGGGCATTACATATGTAATTGGCATAAGGGTATTAGTGGGATTGATGTGTTCTGTAATCGCCATTGTTGATACTAATGAAGGATCAAGGATCAATTTTATTCGCCAAATACTCTCAGTGGCCACTTAATTAGGTACCCGCTGCAGCAAATGAAGTGGCCACTGAGTGTATGTTTGTGGTCTTCTTCTGCTGTAGACCATCCACCTCAAACTTTGACTTGTACACACAGAGATGCTCTTCTGCACACCACAGTTGTAACGTCTGATAGTGGTCACTGTCACCTTTCTGCCTGTTTGAACCTGTGTGGCCATTCTCCTCTGATCTCTCTCATTAACACTCACAGAACTGCCCCTCACTGGATGTTTTTTGTTACTCATACCATTCTCTGTAAACTCTAGAGACTGTTGTGCATGAACACCCCAGGTGATCAGCAGTCTCTGTGATACTCAAACCACCCCGTCTGGCACCAACAATCATTCCATGGTCAAAGTCACTTGGATCACATTTCTTCCCCATTCTGATGTTTGGTCTGAACAACAACTGAACCTCTTGACCGTGTCTGCATGCTTTTAGGCAGTGAGTTGCTGATTGGCTGATTAGATATTTACATTCATGAGCAGATGAGCCACTAATTGTGGGTTTACATGTACTAGGAAATTTCTGTGGTGCGTTGGTGCTACGTACAATAGAGGATAACAACATTCAACAATTAAGTAGTATAAAGAGTTATATAAAAATAAAGTTAGAAGTCCAGATATGGAATACTGGAATAATTATTTCAAGCTTACAGAATTAGCTCTACTGAAACTCCAAGTGGGATTTGACCTGGCAGTTTTGTATAATTAGTCCAGACCTCTGGATTACCAACCCAGCACCACTGCCTGTAATCCAGAGCAACACACACAAAGTGCTGGAGGAACTCAGCAGGTCAGGCAGCATCTATGGAGAGGAATGAATAGTCGACATTTTGGGCCGAGACCCTCCTTCGGGATAGGGAAGGAAGGGGAGGAAGCCAGAACAAGAAAGCGGAGGGAGGGGAAGGATGAAAAGCTGGCAGGTGATAGGTGAGACCAAGTGAAGGGGGGAGCAGAATGGGTGAGGGAAGGGGGGGTTGAAGTAAGAAGGTGAGAGGTGAGAGGTGGAAGAAGTGAAGGGCTGAAGAAGAAGGAATCTGATAGGAGAGGAGAGTGGACCACAGGAGAAAGGGAAGGAGGAGGGGCACCAGAGGGAGGTGATAGGCGGGTGAGGAGAAGAGGTAAGAGGGAAGCCAGACTGGGGAATGGAAGAAGAGGGAAGGGGAGAGGGAGAAGCTACCGGAAAAATTATTACATAAATACTTCGCTGGCTGTGTCTGGGCCACAACTTGCTTTGTAAATTCAGTTTCTTCCCTCAGTGAATGACTAATGAGGGGAAAGTGACATTTCAACGCAGCTGCTTGTGTTACACGTTTAATTTTGAGCTAACACAAAAAAGCATTATTTTAAAAACCGAGCAAGGGGGGCATTTGATAGTTGTTCAAAATGATCGAAGTTCCTAGTACATTTATTATCAAAGTGTCAACGCAGTATACAACCCTGAGGTTTGTCTTCCCACAGACAGCCATAAAACACAGAAGACCATGCAACCAACCTGCTCAAAGAAAAACATCAAACATCAAACCCCGCTTCCCAACCAATCGCAAAAATATTGTGCAAACGCCAACAAAAAATGATTAAAAACAGAATATAAAGCACAAAAAGCACATTTCAGTACAGTATAGTTTAGTTCAGTTTAGTTTGGTTCAGAGCAAAGACGGAGGAGTATCTTTATAGGCAAGAGAGGACATCATGTTGTGCTTTCTGTAGCTCTGATGAACATTGTGGACATCAAGTCAAGTCAAGTTTATTGTCATTTAACTATATAAAAGTATTCTGTCAAATGAGACAATATTTCTCTGAACCAGAGTGTAATGCACAGTAGTACACAGAACACACACAACACATTATAACTTATGAAAGTAAGGATGAAATCTACGGCTGGATTACACATAAGTGAACTAAAGTGTATATCACAAACAAGAGGAAATCTGCAGATGCTGGAAATCCAAAGCAACACACTCACAAAATGCTGGAGGAACTCAGCAGGCCAGGCAGCATCTGTGGAAAAGAGTAAACAGTCGCCGTTTCGGGTCGAGACCCTGATGAAGTGTGATGAGAGTCCTGATGAGGGGTCTCGGCCCAAAATGTCGACTGTTTACTCTTTTCCATAGATGTTGCCTGGCCTGCTGAGTTCCTCTGGCATTTGAGTGTGTTACCTAAACTAAAGAGCATAAATATTGTGCGGTACAGAACAGATTAACCAGTGATGCTTTGAATGCGATGCAGCAGGGAGTTCATAAATCTAATGGCCTGAGGGAAGAAACTGTTCCCCATCCTCGAGGAATTCTGCAGATGCTGAAAATTCAAGCAACACACATCAAAGTTGCTGGTGAACGCAGCAGGCCAGGCAGCATCTCTAGGAAGAGGTACAGTCGACGTTTCGGGCCGAGACCCTTTGTCAGGACTAACTGAAGGAAGAGCTAGTAAGAGATTTGAAAGTGGGAGGGGGAGGGGGATATCCAAAATGATAGGAGAAGACAGGAGGGGGAGGGATGGAGCCAAGAGCTGGACAGGTGATTGGCAAAAGGGATACGAGAGGATCACGGGACAGGAGGCCCAGGGAGAAGGAAAAGGGGGAGGGGGGAAAACCCAGAGGATGGGCAAGGGATATAGTGAGAGGGACAGAGGGAGAAAAAGGAGAGTGAGAGAAAGAATGTGTGTATATAAATAAATAATGGATGGGGTACGAGGGGGAGGTGGGGCATTAGTGGAAGTTAGAGAAGTCAATGTTCATACCATCAGGTTGGAGGCTACCCAGACGGAACATAAGGTGTTGTTCCTCCAACCTGAGTGTGGCTTTGAATGCGACGCGGCAGGGAGCCCCTTTCTTTAAAAAAGGAGGACATCTCCCTCGTCCTGGAATGAAAAGCCTCATCCTGAGAGCAAATGCGGCGGAGACGGAGGAATTGCGAGAAGGGGATGGCATTTTTGCAAGAGACAGGGTGAGAAGAGGAATAGTCCAGATAGCTGTGAGAGCAAGAGATAGGGTCACCCGACACAGACTGGGAGACCGCTTTGCTGAACACCTACGCTCTGTCCGCCAGAGAAAGCAGGATCTCCCAGTGGCCACACATTTTAATTCCACATCCTGTTCCCATTCTGACATGTCTATCCACAGCCTCCTCTACTGTAAAGATGAAGCCACACTCAGGTTGGAGGAACAACACCTTATATTCCGTCTGAGTAGCCTCCAACCTGATGGCATGAACATTGACTTCTCTAACTTCCGCTAATGCCCCACCTCCCCCTTGTACCCCATCCGTTATTTATTTTTATACACACATTCTTTCTCTCTCTCTCCTTTTTCTTCCTCTGTCCCTCTGACTATACCCCTTGCCCATCCTCTGGGTTTTCCCCCCTCCCCCTTTTCCTTCTCCCTGGGCCTCCTGTCCCATGATCCTCTCATATCCCTTTTACCAATCAACTGTCCAGCTCTTGGCTCCATCTCTCCCCCTCCCGTCTTCTCCTATCATTTTGGATATCCCCCTCCCCCTCCCACTTTCAAATCTCTTACTGTCTCTTCTTTCAGTTAGTCCTGACGAAGGGTCTCGGCCCGAAACGTCGACTGTACCTCTTCCTAGAGATGCTGCCTGGCCTGCTGTGTTCACCAGCAACTTTGACGTGTGTTTCCCATCCTGACCGTTCTTGTCTTTATGCATCGGAGTCTCCTGCCTGATGGTAGAAAGTCAAAGAGGATGCTGGGTGGATGGCTGGGATCCTCGATAATACTAAGGGCCCTGTGCTCACAGCGCTCCTGATGCATGTTAGGGAGACCCCTGTGATCCTTTCAGCCATTCTCGCAGTCCTTTGTAGGGATTTCCGGTCCAGTGCTTGGCTGCTCCCATAGCAGATGGAGATGCAACTTGTTCGGATGCTCTCAATGCAGTTAAGGTTGGGGGGAGGGGAGCCTCGCATGCCTCAGTCTCCTCAGGAAGTGGAGGTGCTGTTGTGCCTTCTTGCTCAGGGAGGCGATATTGAGGGACCAGCTGAGGTCATCCGTGTGTGTGAAGTCCTAGGAACTTGGTTTATTTGTTGCCGGAATGTGTGGTGACACTTCCAAATCAAAATCAGAATCAGGTTCCACTTACAACGGTAAGTACCTCCGCTGACCCTGAAAGCCCACTGCCTTCGTCAAAGCTGGAGACGAACCACAGCCTCTGCCCAGATCACCAGCAGGCTTGTCCGCCAGAGGGTCTGACTGGCAACTGAAAGTCGGTGTGGGCAAGCAGTTAAAGTTCCCTGTCTTCATCGCATCGTCGACCCTGAGCTTGACGTGGTCACTCTGTCAGAAGCCTCGAAGCAGGTGGTCCTGGTAGAACTGACAGGTGCCTCGGGAAGACCGGGCTGAGGAGGCGTTTGACCGTAAGAAAGCCAGACACCAGGATCTGGCAGAGCGGTGCCAGCACTAGGTGGAGTGCACGATGTGAGGTGGGGTGTAGAGGCTTTGCTGGCCGCCCGCTCTGCAGAACCTGCTCTCTCCTTGGCATTACAGGGGCACTGCAAGGAGAAGAGCCACAGTGGCACGTGGGCAAGCCTCCAGATGGCTCCGGGTCAAGAGGTGTGACCCGTGGACCAATGCCGCTGGGACACAAGCCGGGGCCTGATAACCCTGGCTGGGTCGTCTGGGTGAGGGTGTCTGATGATAAAACGCCCGATGGCCCAGGTTACATCACAGATGATGTGTCTCAGCGCATTCCAGAATATATCTCAGTAACAATATCACCAACGTACTGTTGTTCTGCATCACCGGTACAGCACAATGCATAAAACACATATAAATTGCAATAAGATATATTATATATATATATATATATATATATATATACACACACACACATCTTTTATATATATATATATATCCAGATATACCTAGTAATTGGCAGGCGAGAAGAGGTGAAAGGTCAGAGCAGGGAATAGAGGAAGAGGGGGCAAGAAATTGTTCATAGGCAGATGGATGACAGAAAAATGGGGGTCTTTGTAGGAGGGAAGACAGATTTGTCAGAGTAGGTTAAAAGGTTGGCAGAACATTGTGTGCTGAAGGGCCTGAACTGTACTGTTCTATGTTCTGCTGTATGATCACACAATAGAGTAGCTTAGGTATTGTCCACTACCTTGTAAATTTGATTGGAATGGTTGTTGCTATATTGTGTACTGAGCAGGTATGGCTGAGGACATATTTCTCCCCATGTACCTGAGAGAGATCATCGTGGGGCCAGGGATGCAATGTCTACGACCTAGATCCAGATATCAGTATGAAAGATGAGCCTTAGCCAGTGCTTAGTGGTGTTTGTTCTGATTTTCTTAACTTGCCTCTCCCTCTTTTATTTCTTCCCTGCAGTACGTGGCGTTTGCATCTCTCTTCTTCATCTTGATATCCATCACCACCTTTTGCCTTGAGACCCATGAAGCTTTCAACCACCAAGTGAACAGGACGGAGACGATCGTCAGGGGCAACGTCACCAGCGTGGTGGAGGACGTGGAGATTGAGACGGAGGCGTTCCTCACCTACGTGGAGGGCATGTGCGTCGTCTGGTTCACCTTTGAGTTCCTGATGCGCATCCTGTTCTGCCCTGACAAGAAGGAGTTCATTAAGAACACGCTGAACATCATTGACTTTGTGGCCATCCTCCCCTTTTACCTGGAGGTCGGCCTGAGTGGACTCTCTTCCAAGGCTGCCAAGGACGTCTTGGGTTTCCTGCGTGTGGTGCGCTTTGTCCGGATCCTGCGTATCTTCAAACTCACCCGCCACTTCATCGGGCTGCGTGTCCTGGGCCACACGCTGAGGGCCAGCACAAACGAGTTCCTCCTGCTGATCATCTTCCTGGCCCTCGGGGTCCTGATCTTCGCCACCATGATCTACTACGCCGAGAGGATAGGGGCCGACCCCGAAGACATCACGGGCAGCAAGCACACCAGCTTCAAGAACATTCCCATCGGCTTCTGGTGGGCTGTGGTAACCATGACAACCCTGGGTTACGGGGACATGTATCCGGAAACCTGGTCCGGGATGTTGGTGGGAGCTCTCTGCGCCTTGGCCGGGGTGCTGACCATCGCTATGCCGGTCCCTGTCATAGTCAATAACTTTGGCATGTACTATTCCTTGGCTATGGCCAAGCAAAAGTTACCAAAAAAGAAGAACAAGCACATTCCCCGGGCACCCCAGCCGGGCTCTCCCAACTATTGTAAGCCTGACATCAAGTCCCCACAGAGGAGTGCCCAAGGTGACTCCTGCCCTCTAGCCCAAGAGGAGATCATCGAAATAAACCGGGCAGGTAAGTCTTCTCTGTGGTTTGTAGACATCTTCGACTCCGTCTACGCTCTAGCCCTGTTGGAACTTTATGGGCCAATACAGCACGGGACTAGGGTATTCGGTTTGTTGAGTCCGTACTGACTAATAACCCCCATTTACACTAATCCTGTGTTAAATCCATTTCCCATTCTCCACTCACAGAGTCATAGACCTATACAATATGGAAATAGGCCCTTCAGCCCAACTTGTTCATGTTGACCAAGGCTAGTCCCATTTGCCTGCATTCGGCCAATATCCCTCTAAACCTTTTCTATCTGTGAATGTATCCAAATGGCTTTTAAGTGTAATTGAACCTGCCTCTACCACCGCCTCAGGCAGCTTATGACACAGACGTACCATTGTTTCCTGATGCTTTTGACTTTGGAAGTCAAGAATGAGGCATAAAGCTTATTGCTGATGATCATTTTATTAAGTGTTGCAAAGAACAAAGGTGGAGGAGAAGGAACGTGGTGAGAGAAAAAGTGGAAGGAGAAAGACTAAAAAATAGTTGTGGTCTTCTCAGGCCGGACTACTGATAACAGAAAATTCCATTGATAAGAGTCAACCAATAAAATGGCCTGATTCTCATAATATGACACCTGTCACTAAAACCAAGAAGTTTCCAGAAAAATACAAAGGCAACTGTAAATAGAAAACTCACTGAGCAATCACATATATTTAGGCTGAACATATTAAAATACAAACAATTATAAGAAAGTTAAACGATAAGAAAAATAACAATTCTACACCCCAATAACAACCTCTGTGCCAGCAAACTCGATCATTTGGCCCCCTTTGAATCTTTCTTCTCTGAACTTAAAAATATGGTGTTATGTTTTGTAAGTTCAAAACAATAAAGCTAATTCAAATGAATTCAGGAGTACGGGAATGCAGGTGTAACTTCGTCCTTACTTTTAGCGAGGTGTGCACGTATCACGTGGTAGAGTGATAATGTATGCACTTTAGATATTTTTACATCTCACCCATAATTGATTATTTAAATGAAGAAGAATGCTGAAACAATATTTATACAAGATTACTCAAATAATATTGAAATTCTAAACACACAATCTATGCCATCTAGTTTCAGACTGTTTTCCGCACCCTGAGATTTGTCTTCCTCACAGACAGCCATGAAACCTGGCTAAAGGATGCATGTCTCTGGGAGCTGAACGTCCAAGGATACACGGTGTATCGGAAGGATAGGAAGGTGGGCAGAGGGGGAGGCGTGGCTTTATTGGTAAGAAATGATATTAAATCATTAGAGAGAGGTGATATAGGATCGGAAGGTGCAGAATCTTTATGAGTTGAGCTAAGAAATAGCAGGAGTAAAAGGACCCTGATGGCAGTTATTTATAGGCCTCCAAACAGCTGCAGGGATGTGGACTACAAATTACAACTTGTCAGAAGGGCAGTGTTATGATAATTGTGGGGGATTTTAACATGTGAGTGGATTGGAAAAATCAGGTCGGCACTGGATCTCAAGAGAGAGAATTTGTAGAATGTCTGCAAGATGGCTTTTTAGAACAGCTTGTTGTTGAGCCCACTAGGGGATCGGCTGTACTGGATTGGGTATTGTGTAATGAACCGGAGATGATTAGAGAGATTGAGGTGAAGGAACCCTTAGGAGGCAGTGATCATAACATGATTGAGTTCACTGTGAAATTTGAAAAAGAGAAGCCGAAATCTGATGTGTCGGTATTTCAGGGGAGTAAAGGAAATTACAGTGGCATGAGAGAGGAACTGGCCAAAGTTGACTGGAAAGGGACACTGGCAGGAAGGACGGCAGAGCAGCAGTGGCTGGAGTTTATGCCAGAACTGAGGAAGGTGCAAGACAGGCATATTCCAAAAAAGAAGAAATTTTCGAGTGGAAAAAGGATGCAACCGTGGTTGACAAGAGAAGTCAAAGACAAAGTTAAAGCAAAGGAGAGGGCATACAAGGAGGCAAGAATTAGTGGGAAGACAGAGGATTGGGAAGTTTTTAAAATCTTACAAAAGGAAACCAAGAAGGTCATTAAGAGGGAAAAGATTAACTATGAAAGGAAGCTAACAAATAATTTCAAAGAGGATACTAAAAGCTTTTTCAAGTATATAAGGAGTAAAAGACAGGTGAGAGTAGATATAGGACCAATAGAAAATGATGCTGGAGAAATTGTAATGGGAGATAAGGAGATGGCAGAGGAACTGAACGAGTATTTTGCATCAGTCTTCACTGAGGAAGACATCAGCAGTATACCGGACACTCAAGGGTGGCAGGGAAGAGAAGTGTGCGCAGTCACAATTACGACAGAGAAAGTACTCAGAAAGCTGAATAGTCTAAAGGTAGATAAATCTCCCGGACCAGATGGAATGCAACCTCGTGTTCTGAAGGAAGTAGCTGTGGAGATTGCGGAGGCATTAGTGATGATCTTTCAAAAGTCAATAGATTCTGGCATGGTTCCGGAGGACCGGAAGATTGCAAATGTCACTCTGCTATTTAAGAAGGGGGAAAGGAAGCAAAAGGGAAATTATAGACCTGTTAGCTTGACGTCGGTGGTTAGGAAGTTGTTGGAGTTGATTGTCAAGGATGAGGTTACAGAGTACCTGGAGGCATGTGACAAGATAGGCAGAACTCAGCATGGATTCCTTAAAGGAAAATCCTGCCTGACAAACCTATTACAATTTTTTGAGGAAATTACAAGTAGGCTAGACAAGGGAGATGCAGTGGATGTTGTGTATTTGGATTTTCAGAAGGCCTTTGACAAGGTGCCACACATGAGGCTACTTAACAAGATAAGAGCCCAGGGAATTACGGGAAAGTTACGTACGTGGATAGAGCGTTGGCTGATTGGCAGGAAACAGAGAGTGGGAATAAAGGGATCCTATTTTGATGGGCTGCCGGTTACCAGTGGTTTTCCACAGGGGTCCGTGTTGGGGCCGCTTCTTTTTACATTGTACATCAACGATTTAGATTATGGAATAGATGGCTTTGTGGCTAAGTTTGCTGATGATACGAAGATAGGTGGAGGGGCCGGTAGTGCTGAGGAAACGGAGAGTCTGCAGAGAGACCTGGATAGATTGGAAGAATCGGCAGAGAAGTGGCAAATGAAGTATAATGTTGGAAAGTGTATGGTTATGCACTTTGGCAGAAAAAATAAACGGGCAGGCTATTATTCAAAGTTCTGAGATGCAACGGGACTTGGGAGCCCTCGTACAGGGTACCCTTAAAGTTAACCTCCAGGTTGAGTCAGTAGTGAAGAAGGCGAATGCAATGTTGGCATTCGTTTCGAGAGGAATAGAGTATAGGAGCAGGGATGTGATGTTGAGGCTCTATAAGGCGCTGGTGAGACCTCACTTGGAGTACTGTGGGCAGTTTTGGTCTCCTGATTTAAGAAAGGATGTACTGATGTTGGAGAGGGTACAGAGAAGATTCACTAGAATGATTCCGGGAATGAGAGGGTTAACATATGAGGAACGTTTGTCCGCTCTTGGACTGTATCCCTTGGAGTTTAGAAGAATGAGGGGAGACCTCATAGAAACATTTCGAATGTTGAAAGGCATGGACAGAGTGGATGTGGCAAAGTTGTTTCCCATGATGGGGGAGTCTAGTACGAGAAGGCATGACTTAAGGATTGAAGGGTGCCCATTCAGAACAGAGATGCGAAGACATTTTTCTAGTCAGAGGGTGGTGAATCTATGAAATTTGTTGCCACAGGCAGCAGTGGAGGCCAAGTCATTGGGTGTATTTAAGGCAGAGATTGATAGGTATCTGAGTAGCCAGGGCATCAAAGGGGCAGTGGGACTAAATGGGAGAATGGATCAGCTCATGATAAAATGGTGGAGCAGACTCGATGGGCCGAATGGCTGACTTCTGCTCCTTTGTCTTATGGTCTTATGGTCTTATGGAAACAAGGAAAACCATGGAACTAACCTGCCCAAAGAAAAACATCAAACCCCGCTTCCCAATCATACGCAAAAAAATTATGCAAATGACAGCAAAAAATGATTTAAAACAGAATATAAAGCACAAAAGGCACATTTCAGTATAGTTCAGTTCAGTTCAGTTGGGTTCAGGGCAAAGACAGAGGAGTATTTTCATAGGCAAGAGAGGACATCACGTTGTGTTTTCTGTAGCTCTGATGAACATTGTGGACATCAAGTCAAGTCAAGTTTATTGTCATTTAACTATATACACGTATTCTGTCAAATGAGACAATGTTTCTCCGAACCAGTGTGTAAAACAGGGTGTACACAGAACACACATAACACATAATAACTTATGAAAGTAAGGATGAAATCTACAGCTGGATTACACATGAGTGAACTAAAGTGTATATCACAAACAAGAGGAAATCTGCAGATGCTGGAAATCCAAAGCAACACACTCACAAAATGCTGGAGGAACTCAGCAGGCCAGGCAGCATCTGTGGAAAAGAGTAAACAGTCGCCGTTTCGGGTCGAGACCCTGATGAAGTGTGATGAGAGTCCTGATGAAGGGTCTCGGCCCAAAACGTCGACTGTTTACTCTTTTCCATAGATGTCGCCTGACCTGCTGAGTTCCTCTGGCATTTTGAGTGTGTTACCTAAATTAAAGTGCATAAATATTGTGCGGTACAGAACAGATTAACCAGTGATACTTTAATGCGATGCGGCAGAAAGATCAGAAGCCTAATGGCCTGAGGGAAGAAGCTGTTTCCCATCCAGACCACTCTTGTCTTTATGCATTGGACAACCTATGCCATCACGTCTTAGACCTTTTCCCTGCCCTGTGTCAATCCTTACTGAGAGATACAGCGTGGAATAAGCTGTTCTGGCTCTCCGCGCTGCACCGCTCTGCTTGCAGTGTGTAGTCCAGGTGTAGCAGTTAGCCTGCGCAAAGGTCCTAGATCCGTTCACATGATAGCCTCACGGAGTACGAGGGTCATAAGCTGATCCAGTTCAATCCTGACCTCTAAATGAATTTATTTATTTATTGAGTTACTGCGTGGAATAGCCTGTCCTTCGAGCCGCGCCATCCAGCAACCCCTGACAACCTCGGTTTAACCCTAATGTTATCACGGGACAATTTACAATGCCCGGCACGTCTTTGGACTGTGGGAGGAAGCCAGCGCACCCAGTTACTGTGCCGTATGATCTTGCCGACCTCTGCGAGGTCTCACCAATTCCCTCCCCACCTTATTCTACCACTCACCTGCATAGTTAACCCACCAACCTGCCCGTGGAGGTAGCCGATGTGGGCACAGGGAGGGTGTGCAGACTCCTCACCGACTAACAACCTCACGGGCAACGTGTTCAATCAGAACTCTTAAATCATGGAGCAGCCAGCAAAGTTCGAGGCCCCTCAGTCCACTGGTTTCACACTGACCATGAGAAACCTGTTTAGGTCCTATTTAATTAACTAATACAGCGAGGAATAAGCCCTTCTGAGCCTTTGAGCCACACCTCCCAGCAATCCCTGATTTAATCCTAGCCTAATCACAGGACTATTTACGATGACCAATAACCCACCAACCAGTACGCCTTTGGAATGTGGGAGGAAACCAGAGCACCCGGAGGAAACCCACGCGGTCATGGTGAGAACGTATAGACTCCTTATAGGCAGGAGCAGGAATTGAACCTGGATCGGCGGTACCGTGGAGCGTCGTGCTAACCACTGCGCTACTGTGCCGCCTCAGTTATTCTCCCAGCATTCCGTGGGTGCTGTGGTTAGCGCAGTGCTATTATAGCTCGAGGTGTCGGAGTTCGGCGTTCAATTCAGATGTCATCTGTACGCACACCCCGTGGAACGTGTGGGTTCCTTCATGCGCTCCCGTCGCCTCCCACACTCCTGAGGCGTATTGGGTGAGAGAATTGGTCATTTGTAAATTGTCCCGTGACAGGGTTAGGGTTAAATCACTGCTGTTGGGCGGTGCAGGTTGACGGGCGGTGCAGGTTGACAGGCCGGAAGGGCCTATTTCTTGATGTAACTAAAAGAAATAAAATAAAATTCCTATTAACTACAGCAGACTCTACCACTCAGCTACAGCCTGAGGCTGTAGGCTCCCATTTCCTCCCACAGTCCAAAGACACCACCCAGCAATCTGCCAATTTAATCCTAGCCCAATCACGCGACAATTTACCAATTAACCTACCAACCGGTATGTCTTATAGTCATACTCGGGATAATAAAGTATGACTATAAGACATACCGGTTGGTAGGTTAATTGGTAAATTGTCGCGTGATTGGGCTAGGATTAAATTGGCAGGTTGCTGGGTGGTGCGGTTCGAAGGACCAAAGGGTCTTTTCCAGGCTGTATCTCAATAGACAAATAAAACCCTCCGAACCATGGAGCACATCTGTATGAAACGCTGTTGTAATAAAGCAGCATCTATCATCAGGGATCCCCACCACCCAGGCCATGCTCTCTTCTCGCTGCTGCCATCAGGTAGAAGGTACAGGAGCCTCAGGACTTGCACCACCAGATTCAAGAACTGTTACTACTCCTTGATCATCAGGCTCTCGAACAAAAGGGGATAACTACACTCACTTGCCCATCCACTGAGATGTTCCCACATCCAATGATCTTACTTTAAGGACTCTTTATCTCATTATCTCATGTTCTTGTTGAGGTGATTGGGGCAGAAATTTGGAAGCAGTGGGCTATATTGTAGAAGTACGAAGGGTGCAGTTCAAACCCACTTCCCTCAATGCCATTCTGCCACTATGTCCTATGGTTCCTGTGGATGCCCATCAGATTACTTCTGTTGGGGTGTCACCTATCTGGACATGGCAAGAGCAGAATCCACTGCCTTCCTTCAATCTGTTGTCCCATGCTTGAGTGGCACTGCACAACAGCTAGTAAAGCTTCAGCCTCATGGATCCAGCGACTATCGCTCTCTGTGTGGAGTCTGCACGTTCTCCTTGTCAAGGCGCGAGTTTCTCCCGAGTGCTTCAGTTTCCTCCCGCATATCAAAGACATGAAAGTTGAAAAGTTGGAGGAACTCAGGAGGCCTGGCAGCATCTATGAAAAAGAGGACAGTCGAGGTTTTGGGCTGAGACCCTTCATCAGGACTGGGAAGGATCTCAGCCTGAAACCTTGACTGTTGACTCTTTTCCATAGATACTGCCTGGCCTGCTGAGTTCCTCCAGCATTTTGTCTGTGTTGCTTGGATTTCCAGCATCCGCAGATTTTCTCTTGTTTTTTGAAGTTGGAGGAATTGTTGGGAATATGGGGAGAATCAAATGGGACAGGGAGAGGATTAAAGTAGTTGGATGCTAGATGGTCAAATAGCCTCCTTCATCGTTCAAAGTATGAAGTAACTTTACCATCTAAATACAGTAATGTGCAAAGTCTTAGGCACGTATATCTAGCTAGGGTGTCTAAGACTTTTGCAAAGTACTGTAGTAATTTTATGTATTGCACTGTGCTGCTGCCACAAAAAAAACCAAATTTCATGACATAGATGAGTGATGATAAATCTGATTCAGATATGGGTCTCTATTGTGGACTGGGAGCGGGAAGGGGGCAGGGAGAGGGGAATCATGGTTGGGAAAAGGGGAAGGGAGAGGGGAGGGAGCAGGATGCACCAGAGAGACATTCTGTAATGATCAATAAACCAGTTGTTTGGAATCAAATTACCTTGCCTGGTGTCTCAGGTGTGCCTGTGCCTGCACCTCCCCACGCCACCTGCCCCTGGCTGTGCTTCTCTGCTACCTGTCCCACACCCCTCCTGTGGCACTCCACCTTTGCCATTCCGAACATCATTTGCTCCCATGACGTTTACAAACTTGCTCTCACCCCACCTTGACCAATATAGTACCGTGTAAAAGTCTTATGCACCCTAGCTATATATATGTGCCTAAGATTTTTTTACAGTGCTGTACGTAGATGGCACCTTGAAATTAATTTTCTTGCAGGCATTTACAGGAAAATAAAGAAACTCAATAGAAGTTAAGAAAAACCTAAAAGAAACTGATGAACAACTAAAGTGCAAGTGAAGACAAATCATTCAAATAACTTTTAAAAAGTAAAAAAATGACACTGAATTGTAGAGTCCTTGATCGTGAGTCCACGGGTTGTGGAATAAGTGCACGTGAGCTGAACGAAGTTTGAAGCTATCCCCACTGGTTCAGGAGTCTGATGCTTGTCGGGTAGTAACTGTTCCAGAAACCGCCGGTGTGGCTGGTGCTTGTGAAAGGTTATTCTGGAGGCCAGGTGCTCACCTGGTCACCTTTTGCATGACAATTCTCTGTGGAGAAGAGATAATTTTGAGGCAGAGTGACTCTAAATGACTGGCAGTCCATACCCAAATGAGCAGACCCTTTGATGGCGGGAAGGTATTAGCTGTTTCCGCAAGTGATCCGATGGATTAGGTGGACAGCGTCTAAGTACAGTGGATTCTGGTTAATTGGGCCATCGGTTAATCAGGGCAGCCGCTTATTTGGGTCAACCCTTAAAGAACAAAAACGAATCGAGGACGTTACTGGGAGTCCCTTTGGACGGGACACTGTGCCGCTTACTTGGGACAGGAAACTTGCTAAGTAGAGTCAGTCGCGTGCACTTGTGCTGAGAGCGAACAGGTTTTAAATAGCGTGTGTTTATGTTGAAAAAGCAGTGATCTTTGCAACAGGTGGTTATGGTACACCACTTCAACAGGGGGGGCTAACCAGGTGAGGAGAGCCAGAGGCCCTCATACCCGGTGAGATAGAGACGTACCTGTCCTAGCATGTGAAGTCATCCCCGTTAGACTGGGTGGATGAGAGACACGGTGAGGTCCAACGGCCAGGAAGGCAGCTGTGTAACGCTCAGTGGAGAGCGAAGGGCATGACCAGGTACAGAAGACATCATGGTCATCCACTGCAACCAAGGAAGACCTCAGTTGTGACGTCAAACTGGACCCGGACTTCTGAGGTCGAGAGAGTAGAACTCTCTTATCCACTTTTAAAACTCTCCCGCACAGGTTTCCTGTCATTGTCGGAGAAGACAGATTATTACCAGTGGCATTGGTTGTGTTCTAATCTGTTCTAATTTAAATGCATACTTTTTTACTCAGTTAACCAGTAGCCTGTAGATGCTAGAAATCCAAAGCAACACACACAAAACGTTGGAGGAACTCAGCAGGTCAGGCAGCATCTATGGAAATAAGTAAACAGTCGATGTTTTGGGCCGAGACCCTTCTTCAGGACTGAGAGTGAGGCAGGGAAATGCCAGAATAAAAAGGTGGGGAGAGGGGAAAGAGGCTGACTAGAAGGCAATAGGTGAAGCTAGGTGGGTGGGAATGGTCAAGGGCTGGAGAAGAAGGAATCTGACAGGAGAGGAGAGTGGACCATGGGAGAAAGGGAAGGAGGAGGGGACCCAGCGGGAAGCAATAGGCAGGTAACAAGAGGTAAAAGGTCAGAGTGGGGAATAGAGGTGGGAGGGTAGAAATTTGTTTACCGGGAGGAGAAATCAATACTCATGCCATCAGGTTGGAGCTGCCCAGACGGAATATAAGGTGTCGCTCCCTGAAGGGTGGCCTCATTTTGGCACAAGAGGAGGCCATGAACTGACATCTGGGAACGGGAATGGGAATGGGAATTAAAATGTTTGGCCGTCCGCTTGAGGTGGATGGAGTGGAGGTGCTCAACGAAGCGATACCCCAGTTTACGGTGGAGTTTGTCTTTCTCATACTTTTAAAAACTATTTCCATTGACATTTGGCTCATTGGGGCAGCTGCTTAATCGAGCCAATACATACTGGTCCCAATTAATCGGAATCCTCTGCATTACACAATTAGCCTTATGGATCAAACAGAGTATTGGAAGTAAGAAGTAAGATTAGCTGTGTTTGTCACATGTAAACTGAAACATCAAGACTCAGAGTGAAATGTGATGTTTGTGTTAACAACCAACACGGTCCAAGAATGGGCTGGGGGCAGCCCACAAGTATTGCCCAAGCTTCTAGCACTGACATAGCATGCCCACAATGTACTACCTGTACGCTTTTGGAATGTAGGAGAAACTGAAGACCCTAGAGGAAACACATGTAGCCACGGGGAGAACATACAAATGTAAGGTTGTCATAGCCAGGGGGTGGAACTGGGGAGAAGCTCCCACTATCTATCAAAATGCTCCCAATGGCGTGCGTCTCAAATTGCCTCTGACAACCAAGTCCAGCCCCTGGCCTTCACATGTGGTGAATCAGTTGTGCATTAACACTGTAAAAGGTAAGTTCACAGAACCTGTTCAGTGATTGTCCATGGGATAGGATTGTGTTTGTGAAGTCAGGCATAAAACGTCCCTCTCTAAATGCCCTCTGAGTTCAGTGTCTTGTTAAACCCTTTCATTATCCAGTTACAAATCAAGCATATTGGTCGGTCTGGATAGGCAGCAGATCTCTTCCCTGAAAGATGTTAGGAACCAGGTAGATTGCACAGCAATCCAGTAGGTTCATAGTTACAGTTACTCACTTTCTTATAAGTGCTAGATTATTTAATTTGTTCATTCATTATGCGCTGTGATGAATGACGTAGGCGATCATCGTCTTTCCTTGACCATGAATGTTCTTGGCAAACTTTTCGATAGAAGTGGCTTGCCATTCACTGCCTTCTTCTGGGCAGTGTCTTTAAAAGATGGGTGACCCCAGCCATTATCAATACTTTTCAGAGATAGTCTGCCTGGCGTCAGTGATAGTGTAACCAGGACTTGTGATATGCACCAGCTGCTCATACGACCATCCACCACCTGCTCCCATGGTTTCACGTGACCCTGATCTTCGGTGGGGGGGGGTGCGGGAGGCTAAGCAGGGGATCTGCAGGCTAACAGAGGGAAGGAGAACCTTACACCTCCTTTGGTAGAGAGGTATCTGCACCCTGCAACCCTATTTATTTAATTAGCTGAGTCTAGACCTCCAGGTCATTGTCCAGTTGTACGCCGCCCTCAAATGATGAACGGGTTCCATTTTTAATGGCGTCCATCAATAGATTTTATTCCTTCGTTGGAAAGGACACAAAATCATTCAATATGGTAACCACACCTCCATAGCACTGGGGTGCCACAGTAGCGTAGCTCACCGCTGCTACAGCTCGGGGCGTCGAAATTCGGAGCTCAGTTCCCACCTCCTCTGTAAGCAAGTTTGTACGTTCCTTCCCGTGTGCACGAGGGTTTCCTCCGGGTGCTCCGATTTCCTCCCAGAGTCCAAAGATGCACCAGTTGGTAGGTTAATTGGTCTTTGTAAATTGTCCTGTGATTAGGCTGGGGTTAAATCGGTGGGTGGTGCAGGTCACTGGGCCGGAAGAGCCTGTTCCACTCTGTATCTCTAAGTAAAATAAATAAAGAAATGCTATCAAAATAAAATAAGACTGATAAAAAAAAAAGAAACAATTACTAAAATTGGAGAGAGAGAGAGAGAGGAGACTAATACTGCCATTAGGAAATAATATCTAAAATTATGTCGGACTTAAGTTATAATTTGGTTCATATTATTGGAGAGAATAATAATGGAGAGAAGATTCCAAAATCTGATGGGCAAAGGGACTTGGGAGTCCTTGTGCAGGGTTCCCTAAAGGTTAATTTGCAGGTTGAGTCTGTGGTGTGGAATGCAAATGTGATGTCAGGATTCATTTCGAGAGGACCAGAATATAAAAGCAAGGATGTAATGTTGAGGCTTTATAAAGCACTGGTGCGGCCTCACTTGGGGTATTGTGAGCAGTTTTGGGCCCCTTATCTAAGGAAGGATGTGCTGACATTGGAGGGGGTTCAAAGGAGGTTCATGAAAACGATTCTGGGATCGAATAATTTGTCATCTGAGGAGGACTTGATGGCTCTGGGCCTCTACTCACTGGAATTCAGAAGAATGAGGGGTGACCACATTGAAACCTATCAAATGTCAAAAGGCCTCGAGAGAGTGAATGTGGAGAGGATGTTTGCTATGGTTGGTGAGTCTAAGACCAGAGGATACAGCCTGGAAGTAGAGGGGCATCCTTTTAGAACAGAGATGAGGAGGAATTTCTCGAGCCAGAGAGTGGTGAATTTGTGGAAAGTGGCTGTGGAGGCTAAGTCATTGGGTATATTTAAGGCAGAGGTTGATTGATTAGTCAAGGCATGAAGGGTTACAGGGAGAAGGCAGGAGACAGGGACTGAGAGGGAAAATGGATCAGCCATGATGAAACAGTGGAGCAGACTCAATGGGCAAAATGGCCTAATTCTGCTCCTATCTCTTATGGTCTTATGGGCTCATATGGAGAAAGGTCCATAAGTTAGGAATTCATAACCCAGGGATGGTCTGTACATAACCATTGCTATTCAGTGTCCTGATCCAGTCAGAGATTTAATTGTCTTCTAAATCAAGGAACTAACTAGGGGCAGCCCATTTAAAATTTATTGTTATGCAGTGCGTTAGTTAATTAACAATTCTGAGAAAGACAGATAATAATATGACAGCATTTTAAATTGAATTTGAGAGTGACTTAATAAAGTTCATACCTAAATTCTTTAATATGAATGTAGAAATCTGCGTAGGGACATCGGCAATTAGTTTAAGACCAAGTGGAAAGTAGATTTACGAAAGAGAGCAAATAAGTTGTGTAACACACACAAAATGCCGGAGCAACTCAGCAGGTCAGGCAGCGTCCACAGGTGAAGCCAGGTGGGTGGGATAATTTTTTTCACCTTCCCCTTCTCTCTTCTTCTGTTCCCTACTTTTGCCTCCTACCTCTTCTCCTCTCCTGCCTATCACCTCCCATTGGTGCCCCTCTGTCTTTTTCCCTTTCTCCTATGGCCCATTCTTCTCTCCCATCAGACCCCTTCCTCTCCAGCCCTTGATGTTACTTCTTCCTAGAGATGCTGCCTGGCCTGCTGCATTCACCAGCAACTTTGATTTGTGTTGCTTGAATTTCCAGCATCCGCAGAATTCCTGTTGTTTGTGTTTCCCACCCTCCTGACTTCACCCACCACCTTCTAGCTAGCCTCTTTCCTCTCCCCCCCCACCTTTCATTCTTGCGCCTTCCCCCTTCCTTCTCAGTCCTGAAGAAGGTTCTGGGCCTGAAACATTGACTGTTTATTCATTCCCATAGATGCTGCCTGACCTGCTGAGTTCCTCCAACATTGTGTGTGTGTTGCTCTGGATTTCCAGCATCTGCAGAATCTCTTGTGCTTAGGATAAATTTAGTTGATGTTATTGTCTAGCTGCTTGGGGTAAAGCCATAGTGAAAAATGGTGCATTTTACCTAATAGGATAACAGATTTTCAGTTTATTTCGACTCTCTGTTGTATAAGGACGTTACTGTTAGCGATCAGGGTTCGATTCTTGCCGCGGTTTGGAAGTAGTTTATATGTTCTTCCCCCTGACTGGGTGGGTTTCGTCCGGGTGCTCTGGTTTCAGAGTGGTGGGATCAGGATGTGTCTCTACCAAAAGAGATGTAAGGCACTTCTTCCCTGCCCCAGCCTCTGCAGGTCACCCTTGGGCAAGGTGTAACACCTGCTTAGCCTCCGATCAGGGTCACGTGATACCATGGGAACAGATGGCGGATGGTTGTGTGAGCATCTGGTGCACATCACAAGTTCCTGGTTATGTGACACCAGGCAGACAGCCTTTGAAGAATATTGATTATGGCTGGGGGCGGGGATCACCCGTCTTGTAAAGACACTGCCCAGAAGAAGGTGATGGCAAACCACTTCCATGTAATAATTTGCCAAGAACAATCATGGTCAAGACCATGATTGCCCACATCACCTGACATAAAACACAGTGAACGAACGAGCAAATTAGTAACCAGTAATATTCAATAACAGTGCCAGCCAGTGGTGTGGAGGCATCAGCACTAGACTTCAATGCAAGTGGTCCCAGGTTCGAATCCGGCCAGCTCCTTGTATGCTTTCCATTTGTGCTGGGTTGAGTGTCGAGCTAGCAACTCGGCCTCATAAAAAACAGACAAAAATGCTAAAGAAACGGCTCAGAAAGGAATAGCAACAATATTCAATAACAGAATTTTTCCATGAACTTCCTTGTGGAATAAAGATACCATAGGCATAATGCTTCAACTTTATAAAACGTCATTAGTTTAAAAGAAGACCGTGAGATCATAAGACATGGGAGCAGAATTAGGCCATTCAGCCCATCAAATCAGCTCTGCTCAAAATGTTGCTAAAATAAGCCTGGGAGGATTTTAGAATTCAGCAAAGGGTTACCAAAAAATTGATAATAGAAATTAGAACATAAAAATAATCTAAAAAGAGGCACAGCAATAGGTTTTAGTTTTTTTCTATAGCTGTGCAAAACAGCCAGGCAGAGACAGGACCAATTATAAATATAGAAAAGGCAGAGACATCAAACAAATTTATCTTCATGGTATCAGGCATAAAACAATAGAGAAAGATTGGGAACCAATAAATAAGTAAATTAATATTAATAAAATATGGAGAAATTAATAGTACTAAAAGCAAAACGATCTCTTGGCAGACGGCCCACGTTTAGTATATGGTTCACTAGAAGTGGTGCCACAGGTAGACGGTTAAGAAGGGTTTTGGCACGCTGGCTTTCATTAGTATCAAAGCTGGGATTTTATGTTGTAGTTGTATTAGACATTGCTGAGGCCGCTTTTGGAATATTGCATTCAGTTTTGGTCACCCTGCTACAGGAGAGATTCCATTACACTGGAAAGAGTTTGACGTAGGGAATGGATCTCGTCGCTGATTAAAACTCACATGGCGAACTGCGCATTGTCTGGATTTTTGCCCGCATTGGCTTATAAATGGGACCGAGATCTACATGTCCGTTTACAGAATTGTTTGCAGAACATTATGCTTCTAGGGATTCTCTAGCATACTGCATATTTGCTCGAGTCTCACTGATGCCCAGTTGAATTTGTGCCCCTTTCGATCTCCGTGGGCAGGGACCAGGGAGAGTTGGTCATGCCATTTCACAGCCAGTCGATGTTCATGGATGCCTGTGGATAGTTCTCTCCCAGTTTGTCCAACGTAACATTTGCTGCAGTCCCCGGATTGGATTTTGTAGACTACATTGGTCTCGTCCAGTAGCTTGGTTTGCTCTTTAGGTCTGCAGGGTAGTCTCCTTGGCATTGCTGTTGGTTTATGCATGACCAAAATTCTATGTTCTTGAAACTAGAGAATTTCTAGAAGCATGGTTCTCTCCAAACAGTTCTATAAACAGACACTTAGATCTCGATCCCATTTATAAGCCAATGTGGGCAGAATTCCTGACAACGCACAGAGTTGGCCACACAACCAGTCAGCAATGAGACCCCTCTCTAAATCACAACTGAGTTTCTGTAATGACAACCAATCAACTGATTGACTGGAAAGAGCATACAGGAGATGGAAAAGGATGTTGCTTGGACTTGAGGAACTGAGGTATCGAGCAGTTTGGAGCGTTGGAGAAAATGGGGGATCTTGTAGAGGTATATGAAATCATGAGGGGCATAGGTGGGTGAAAGCTCATGGTCTTTTCCCCTAGGGTTTGGGAATTAAAAACTGGAGGGACGGGAGATGCTGGAAATCTTGAGCAACAGACACAAAATGTTCATGTCTCTCCAGAGATCCTGCCTGACTTGCTGAATTCCTCCAGCATTTTGTGCATGTTGCACAAGAACTAGGGGACATAGTTTTCAGTGTGAGGATAGAGGATTAATAGGAACTTTAGGGACAACTTTTTCACACAGACGGTGATGAGTCCGTATATGGAATGAGCTGCCAGAAGAACTGGTTGAGGCAGGTACATTAAGAACATTTCTGAATGATTATTTTGGATAAATGGACAATTACATGGTTAGGAAAAATTTTAGAGGAATGTGGTCCAACGAAAGCAAAATAGACTAACAGCATAGTGGTTAGCGTGACACTATTACAGATTGAGGTGTTGGAGTTCCTCTGTAAGGAGTCTGTGTGTCCTCCCTGCAGAATGTGTGGGTTTCCTCTGGGTACTCAGTTTCCCCCCACAGTCCAGTGACATGCTGGGTAGGTTAACTGGCCATTGTAAATTGTCCTGTGATTAGGTTAGGGTTAAAGTAGGGTTGTCAGGATGGTGCAGTTCCAGGAGGTGGAAGGGCCTATTCCACACTGTATCTCTAAATAAATAAATAGATAGATAGAAAGATAGATAGATAGGTAGGTAGGTAGATATATAGATCGATAGATTCAAGCTTCAAAGATTCAAAAAAAACTTTATTGCCATTTTAACCATACGTCAGCTCTGCAGGGCAGAATGAGACAGCGTTGCTCAGGAGCAGTGCAATCATAACATAACAAACGCAACACTAAGTAATAAACGTAACAATAAATAGTAAAACACAACAGCCACATGTCAGTTAAAATCAAGTTATAAGTGTCCAGTGCAAGTTAAAAGTGTCCAAAAGCAGAGTCAGGTAGAGCAGCTATTTAGCAGTCTGACTAGTTTTAATGCTTCTGTAACGTCTGCCTGATGGCAGAAGAACAAACAGTTCATGGAGAGGGTGTGAGGGGTCTTTAATGATGTAAATAGGTAGGTTTTGGTCACCAGAGACCGGTTGGGCAGAAGGACCTGTTTCCATTCTGTATGACTCTATGAATCTGTCTTAAGTTTACTGAAATAGTGGATCCATTGGTTTTGAACTTTTGGAATATCCTCACAGATTGTAAAGAGCAAATATAAATCCAGTTTTCAAGAAAACATAGAACAAGTAACATAGAACATTACGGTACAGACCTTTCAGCCCACAATGTTGTGCCAACCTTTTAACCTACTCTAAGATCTACGTAAACCTTCCCTCCCAATAGGCCTCCAATTTTCTATAATCAATGTGCCTATCTAAGAGTTTTTTAAATGCTTCTAAAGTATCTGCCTTTACCACCACCCCTGGGGCTGGCAGGACATCCCACATACCCACCACTCTCAGTTTAAAGAATTTATCCCTAACATCCCCCTTATAATTTCCTCCATTCACCTTACAATTATGCCCCTTGGTATTAGCCACTTCCTCCCTCAGCAAAAGTCTCTGTCTATCCTCTCGATTTATCCACTCCTCTTATCATCTTGTACACCTCTACCAAGTCACCTCTCATCCTCCTTCACTCCTTTAGAGAAAAACCCTAGCTCGCTCAAACTATCCTGTTAAGACATGCCCTCTAATCCAGGCAGCATCCTGGCAAATCTCCACTGCACCCTCTCTAAAGCTTCCACATCCTCCCTATAATGAGGTGACCAGAACTGAACTCCAAGTGTGGTCTGACCAGAGTCTTATAGAGCTGCAACATTACCTCGAAGCTCTTGAACTCAATCCCCCGACTAATGAAGGTCAACACACCTTACACTTTCTTAACAACCCTATCAACTTGCATGAGAACTTTGAGGATCAATGGAAGTTCGAAGTAATAGGTCAGATAGCCTGAGGTAAGCAATTATGCTAGACTCTGCTATTAGAGGCATGGTGGATGTGGACTTAGAAAATCACAAGGTCATGGTGGCGGCTTAACGTACATTCAGTGGCCACTTTATTAGATATTTAATAAAATAGCCACTGAGTGTATGTTTGTGCTCTTCTGCTGCTGTAGCCCATCCACTTCAAGGTTCGTTTTGTTGTGCATTCAGAGATGCTCTTCCGCACACCACTGTGGTAACACGTGGTTATTTGAGTTACTGTCGCCTTCCTGTCAGCTTGAACCAGTCATTCTCCTTTGACCTCTCTGGCAGTTTCACCCACAGAACTGCCACTCACTGGCTTTTTTTTTGCTTTCATGCTGTTCTCTGTAAACTCTAGATATTGCAGTACGTGAAAATTCCAGCACTTTCTGAGATACTCAATCCACCCCATCTGGCACCAGCAATCATTCCACAGTCAAGGTCACTTTGCCTCACCATTCTGATATTTGGGCTGAACAACAACTGAACCTCTTGACCATATCTGCATGCTTTTATGCATTGAGTTGCTGGCACATGATTGGTTGATTAGATATTTGTGTTAATGAGCTGGTGTACTGACAGTAGATACTGTATATGAATTAGAAAGCTATTTTGAGTAGTTTAGGGTTCCAATTCATAGGGAACATTGGTGGGAGCCTAGACCTATTTGCATTTTTGAAAAATATTTGCTGATTTATCACATAAAATGTTATTACACAAAAATGAGCTTAAGGATTACGTAATATGGATTCAGGACTGGTTAATGGATAGAAGGCACAGCGTGGGACAGACACTGTATCTAATGGAGTGCTGCTAAGACTGGTGATGGGTCTCAGCCTTGCAGCCGATATTGATGACTTCACTGAGGGGGTGAGTGTGATGTGTCCGAGTGGGCTGATGATACAAAGAGGAGCAGATGGGAGAAGGCAAGGAGGCAGCAAAGGTTACGAGACAATGGGTACAAAACAGGGTGAGTGAGTAAAAGTCAGGTGTACAGAGAGTGGGTACAGACAGGGTGAGAGTAAAAGTGAGTTGTATAGAGACAGTGCGTACAAACAGGGTGAGTGAGTAAAAGTGAGTTGTTAGTATCATGGCAGCTAGCATATAGGTCGTGGGAGGCAGCAATTTAGCAAGCTGTGCTACTGGTGATAGGGTATTCATAGGAGAAGGCACTTCCTCACACAAAGAGGTAGCTACTTTCCAGAGTCAAGAATTGAGTTACCTACTGCAAGATAACCTTGTAGAAAAACAGACAGTCACCACTTTATTAGCTACTGACTGTAGGCTCGTGGTCTTCTGCTGCTGTAGCCCATCCACTTCAAGGTTTGACGTGTTGTGCTTTCAGAGACGCTCTTCTGCACACCACTGTTGTAACGTGTGATTATTTGAGTTACTGTTGCCTTCCTGTCAGCCCTAATCCTAGGTTTTTATAGCTGGGGGTGGTAATGGAATAAACTCCCACTACCGATTAAATTCTCCTAATGAGGTGCATCTCAACTAGTCTCTGACAGCCAAGTCCAGCTCTTGGCCTTCACGAATAACTTAGCTACTAAGCCCAGCAGAACCATTTCGATTGACAGGAGAAGGGTCAAAGGCGGGTTCCTGGAGCCTTCGGGCAGATAGGGCTCGTCCGCTGTGGTTGGCAGGTCATCTAGGAGAAGGAAAAACTCTGATCTCAAGCCTCCGCTGCCTTGCGGCTACATTCCCTCGCGAGGAAGGCTTCGGGAGTAAACCCCGAGGAAAAATCCCGACATTGAGTTCGACACTGACAGACGACTCCTGCGTAGGTGCCTAACTGCATTGGTCTCTGTCGTTCCTTTGGGTTCATCAGCTGCATGAAGAGGGGGAGCCTACTGCGTGGGCAACAGCTCGCTCTCCATGTCGTACTGGTTTGCATGTACAATGTAGACAACTACTACACAACGTCTAGGGTTGACCCTGACCAAAGGGGGCCCTGGGTGTATACTATGAGCAAGCGTGGGTGCACCAACAGTTAGAAAAGTAGAGAAGGCGAATAGTTTAAAATGACAAGAGGTGGGAGATGCTGATATTTATTTAGAGATACAACATGTTAACGGGCGCTTCTGGCCCAGCGAGCCCGCGCTACTCAGTTATACTGCGGTGACAATTAACCTACTAACCCGTATGTCTTTGCAAAGTGGGAGGAAACCAGGGCACCCTGAGGAAATGGCCGCAATCAAGGGGGGAATGTACAAACTCCTGTAATAGCATTACGCTAACCGCTATGCCGCCATACAGCTGCTAGTTAAAGCACTGCGGCTGTACAGAATCACAGCATGTTAATACTTCAAGGTACAGCAGATGACGAGAAAGACAAATGGCACGTTAACTTTTACTGCAAGATCATTGGAGTGCTGGCGTAAAGATATATTGATGGAGTTGATATATGGGTTTGACCTGAGCAAACCTGGATTACAATGTAGAGCTTTGGTCTTTGTGATTAATGAAGGATGTTTAAGGAAGTGTAACAAAGAGTGTGAAGCAAAGATCTCACACCTAAAAGAGAGCGTAACAATGATCCACTTGACTGATTCCTGGAATGAGGATCAAGCTGGCTGGGTTTATATCCCCTTGAGTGTGGGCGCCATGGTAACGTAGTGGTTAGTGCAACGCTATTAAAGTTTGGGGCCTCAGAGTTCGGAGTTCAAGGAATCTCTGTACGATCTCCTTGTGGAATGAGTGGGTTTTCTCCCACAGGCTAAAGACATACTGGGTGGGTTAATTGGTCATTGTAAATTGTCCCGTGATTAGGCGAGGGTTAAATCGGGGTTGTCGGGCAATTGCTGGGCAGCACAGCTTGAAGGGCTGGAAGGGCCTATTCTATGTTGTATCTCTAAACTAAATCAAGTCATTGTTGAATGTGTTGAACACGGAGACGGATAGTGTGTTGGATAGATCCCTCCTATTCATAAACACGAGAAAGTCTGCTGACCCTGGAAATCCAAAGCAACACACACAAAATGCTGGGGGAGATCAGCTGGACAGGCTGCATCTATGGAAATGAATAAACAGTCAACGTTTCGGGCCGAGACCCTTCTTCAGGACTGGAAAGGGAAGGGTTGGGCGGGGGGGGGGTGCGGATGCTGGAATATAGAGCTGGGGGGAGGGAAAGGAGGCTAGTTGGAAGATGATAGGTGGTAGGTGAAGCCAGGTGAGTGGGAAAGGTCAGGGGCTGGAGAAGAAGGAATCTGCTAGGAGAGGAGAAGGGAAAGGAGTAGGGGACACTGGGGAACTCATAGGCAGGTGAGAAGAAATAAAAGGTCAGAGTGGGGAATAGAGGGCGGGGGGGGGGAGGTGGATGGGATTTGTTTACCAGAAGGAGAAAGCGATATTCATGTCATTAGGTTGAAGGCTATCCAGACGGAATATAAGGTGTTGCTCCTTCGCCCTGAGGGTGGCCTTATCTTGGCACAAGAGGAGGTCATGGACCGACACATTGGAATGGGAGTAGATGTGTTGATGTCTCTGGTGTATTCGTAACTGCCCTGGAGAAGATGACTTCTTCTGCTGTGGTCATGGGGTGAAGGTGTTCCCATGGTGCTCTCAGATGGAAGGTAATTGGTAATTGGGAAGTGTTTAGTAATTGGTTGGTAATTACTGTCACATGTACCGAGTTACAATGAAAAGCTTGTCTTGCATGCTGTTCATACAGAACAATTCATTACACAGTGCGCTGAAGCAGAACAGAGTGCAGAATAAAGCGTAACAGCTACAGAGAAAGCACAGTGCAGGTAAACAATAAGGTGCAAGATCATAACGAGGTGGATCGTGAGGTCAAGATTCCATCTTATCGTACGAGGAAGCTATTTAACAGTGGGATAGAAGCTGTCCTTAAGCCTGGTGGTCTGTGCATTCAGACTTTTGTATCGCTACCTGATGGGAGAGCGGAGAAGAGGGAATGTCTGGTGTGGGTGGGGTCTTTGATAATGCTGGCTCTTTTGCTGAGGTAGTGAGGGGTGTAGACAGACACAATATAAAGGGTCAGATGAAAGGGTAATCTATTTACGTTGTTTCAAAGCGCGAAGTAATTTTTATTATCAAAATACGTACACAACCGAGATTCGTTTTCCTGTGAGCATACTCAGCAAATCTATAGAACAGTAACCATAACAGATCAATGAGAGATCAACCAAAGTGCAGAAGACAACAAACTGTGCAAATGCAAATTTAATTAAATAGCAATGAATGATGAAAACATGAGATAATGAGATAAAGAATCCTTAGAGTGAGATCATTGGTTGTGGGAACATCTCAATGATGGGGTAAGTGAGTGTAGTTATCCCCTTTTGCTCAAGAGCCTGATGATTGAGGGATGGTAATTGTTCTTGAACCTGGTGGTGTGAATCCTGAGGCTCTTGTACCTTTGACCTGATGCAGCAGTGAGAAAAGAGCATGGCCTGGGTGGTGAAGATCTCTGATGATGGATGCTGCTTTCCTGCAACAGCATTTCATGTAGATGTGCTCAGTGGTTGAGAAGACTTTACCCGTGATGTACTGGGCTGAATCCACTACCTTTTGTCGGATTTGCCATTCAAAGGCATTGGTGTTTCCATACCAGGCTGTGATGCAGCCAATCAATATATACTCCACTACACATCTGCACAAGTGTGTCAAAGAATTAGATGTCATGCCAAATCCCCTCAGACTCCAAGGAAGGAGAGGCACTGCGGTGCTTTCTTCATAATTGCACTTACGTGCTCGGCCCAGGACAGGTTCTCTGAAATAGTAAGACTCGGGAATTTAGAGTTGCTAACCCTCTCCACCTCCGCTCCTCCAATGAGGACTGGCTCATGGACTTCTGGTTTCCCTCTCCTGAAGTCTATAATCTTTGAGATGTTATAAACAGTGTGGAATAGTGCTTCTCGGCCTTTTGAGTCCTGCTGCCCAGCAATTGCCCAATTTAATCCCAGCCTAATCATGGAACAATTTACAATGTCCAATTAAACTACCAACTGGTATGTCTTTACTGGGCTGTGGGAAGAAACCAGAACAGCCAGAGGAAACCCACGTGGTCACGTGGTTACAGGCAGTAGTGGGAATTGAACCCGGGTCGCCTGGACTGTAAAGCGTTGTGCTAACCACTACGCTACTGTGCTGTTCCATTGAAGGGAGGCGATTTATTTCCAGGTCAGGCTGGTGTGCAAATGGAAATTGCTGAGTTCTTGTTGACCTTCTCCCTCTGTCTTTTGAGGTTGTCCTGAAGAGGCCTTGATGAGTTGCTTACAGTGAGTTTTGTAGATGAGTGAATGTTTAGCACGGTGAATGGGGAGCCTATCCAAGTGGCTACTTTATCTTAGTGTAGAGTTTCCTGAGTTTTGTAGGATCTGCACATCTACTCAAATATAAATTATTTCATTGTACCATTAGAATATTTGATGGGATGGTGTCAGGTGAGTTTTACTCTGAATCTAATATCTGCTGTGTCATTTCCTGGGAGAATTTCAGATAGTATTAGTTTGTTTGAAGTGTTATCACTATTGTTAAGTAGGTATGTGAGACTCACAGTTTGCACAATTCCATTATCCAAGGGGCGGAGTCATAGAAAAGTACAGATCAGAAACAGTCCCTTTGGCCCATCTAGTCCAAGCCAAACCATTTAAACTGCCTACTCCCATCAGCCTGCACACTACATACCTCTACCATCCATGTACCTATCCAAACTTCTCTTAAACGTTGAGATCAAGCTGGCATCCACCACTTGCATTGGCAGCTCGTTCCACACTCTCACCACCCTCTGAGTGAAGAAGTTTCCCCTCAAGTTCCTCTTAAACTTTTCACCTTTCACCCTTAACCTATGACCTCAGTGAAAAAAGCCTGCTTGCATTTACCCTGTCTCTAGCCCTCATAATTTTGTTAACCTCTGTCAAATCTCCTTTCAATCTTCTGCATTCCAAAATAAAGTTCTTCAAGGAAGGGAATAACTTTTATATTTATTTATTATTTATTTTTATATTTTTATTTATTTAGAGATACAGCACAGAAAAGGCCCTTCTGGCCCTTTGAGCCCATCAACTTCAGACATTCCCCAATTTAATCCTAACCTAATCATGGAACAATTTACAATGACCAATTAACCCTACCCGCTACATCTTTGGACTGTGGGAGGAAACCGGGGCACGTGGGGGAAACCCACACATTCCATGGGGAGGATGTACAGAGACTCCTTACAGAGGACGCTGGGATTGAACTCTGAACTCTGATATCCTGCGCTATAATAGCGTCGCGCTAACCGCCACGCTACAGTGGCGCCCATATCACACAGTATACACACCATCGCATCACATTTCAGTGGTGTTCTATTTTGTTTTCTTTCTTAATTGCATGCCGCGGGAGGAATGCCCCGGAAACACCTGTGCGGAAAATTTTAATCAGTGGGCCATTTTGAATTTCATTCTGAGTCTGGCCTAATTTTGCCTTCAGACAAAGTAAACCTTCCTAGGAGAGAAGCAATAGAATGTGTCACAACCCGCTGAGACTTGAGCTAATTGAGGTTTTTATAAAGATTCTGTTACAGAGTTGTAGTCATAGAGTACTACAGGACAGAAACAGGGCCTTTGGCCCATCTACTCCGTGCTGAACTGGTTTTCTGTCTCGTCCCATCGACCTGCACCCGAAGCATATCAATTCAAACCCCTCCCATCCATCTATCTATCCAAACTTCTCTTAAAAGAAATCGACTTTGTATCCATCACTTCCACTGGCAGCTCATTCCATGCTCTCACGGCCCTCTGAGTGAAGAACTTGCCACAAAGTCCCCTTAAATATTTCACCTTTAACCCTATGCCTAATGCCTCTGGTTCTAGCCTCACTCAACCTCAGTGGAAAAAACCTGCTTGCATTCAACCAATCTATATACCCCTTGTAATTCTGTGTACCTTGGTAAGATCTTGCCTCAGTCTCCTGCGTTCCAGGGCATAGAGTCCTAAACTATCCAACCTTTCTGTGTAATTCAGGTCCTTAAGCCCCGGCAACATCATTGTAATATAGCGCTCCAATATTACAAGGATCTGATTGGACGGCTACAGGATAAATATCTCTTCAGGGGGTGGGAGGGCTGGTCATTGTTATCTCTGGTCGTAACTATTTCTCCGTGTACAACCTTGCAGTTTGCCTGGCAACTTAGAAAACTACTGCCATCCAAAGAATAGGATGAATGACCATAACACCATAAGACATAGGAGCAGAATTAGGCCATTGGGCTCATTGAGAATGCTCCGCCATTCCATCATGGCTGACTTATTATCCCTCTCAACCCCATTCTCCTGCCTTCTCCCTGTAACGTTTAACACCCCTGACTAATCAAGAACCTAGTGCTCACTGCTTTAAATGTACCCAGTGGTTTGGCCTCCACAGCCGTCCGTGGCAATGAACTCCACACATTCGCCAACCTCTGGCTAAAGAAATTCCTCCTCATCTCTGTTCTAAATTGACGTCCTTCTCTTCTGAGGCTGTGCCGCCTGGTCCCAGACTCTCCCACTGTGGGAAACATCCTCTCCACATCCACTGTATCCTGACCTTTCAATATTCCATAGGTTTCAATGAGATCCACCCCCCACCCCCCCATTCTTCTAAACTCCAGCGAGTACGGGCCCAGAGCCATCAAACACTCCCCATATGTTAACCCTTTCATTCCCAGAATCATTCGTGTGAACCTCATCTGGACCCTCTCCAATGCCAGCACATCTTTCCTTAGATAGAGGCCCAAAAGTGCTCACAATACTCCGAGTGCAGTCTGACCAATACTTCATAAAGCCTCAGCAATGCACCCTTGCTTTTGTATCCTAGTCCTCTTGAAATGAAGGCATTTGCCTTCCTTACCACTGACTCAACCAGCAAGTTAATGTTTCAGGAATTGTGCGCGAGGACTTCCGAATCCCTTTGTATCTCTGATTTCTAGTTGTCCAGCCTAGTCTACGGTGATAGAAGGAGCTGTCTGTGGTGTGATATGCAGCCCATCGAGAACACACCAACCATCGGCCTACTAACACTTCTCATACAGTATATTAACTCCTTTTGATTCTCACCACATTCCCATCCATGCCTTCCCCTCCTCCAGATTCTGCCATTCATCAATTCTCAGTGGTCAAGATTCAAGATTCAAGACTCAAATCTATTTATCACATGTTCATCGAAGCGTGCAGTGAAATGTGTCGTTTGCGTTAACAACCAACACACCCGAGGGCGTGCTGGGGGCAGCCCGCAAGTCTCACTGCACTTTCTTGCGCACCGTGCTCAGCTGAGCTACACAGAACACTGCAATCCACAAAACCTGGGGTGCGAGGGGAAACCCGAACAGCCAGAGGAAAGCCACGTGTCACTGGGAGAGCATGCAGACTCCACACAGACAGGTCAAGGGGTCAGTGGTTCATCGAGTTATGCCACTGGTTGAACTTGCATTAGAGTCACAGAGTCCTAGAAAAGTACAGCACAGAAAACTGGCAGGGAACATAAAAACTGACTGTAAAAGCTTTTATAGATATGTGAAAAGGAAAAGACTGGTAAAGACAAATGTAGGTCCCCTACAGACAGAAACAGGTGAATTGATTATGGGGAGTAAGGACATGGCAGACCAATTGAATAATTACTTTGGTTCTGTCTTCACTAAGGAGGACATAAATAATCTTCCAGAAATAGTAGGGGACAGAGGGTCCAGTGAGATGGAGGAACTGAGCGAAATACATGTTAGTAGGGAAGTGGTGTTAGGTAAATTGAAGAGATTGAAGGCAGATAAATCCCCAGGGCCAGATGGTCTGCATCCTAGAGTGCTTAAAGAAGTAGCCCAAGAAATAGTGGATGCATTAGTGATAATTTTTCAAAACTCGTTAGATTCTGGACTAGTTCCTGGGGATTGGAGGGTGGCTAATGTAACCCCACTTTTTAAAAAAAGAGGGAGAGAGAAACCGGGAAATTATAGACCGGTTAGCCTAACGTCGGTGGTGGGGAAACTGCTGGAGTCAGTTATCAAGGATGTGATAACAGCACATTTGGAAAGCGGTGAAATCATCGGACAAAGTCAGCATGGATTTGTGAAAGGAAAATCATGTCTGACGAATCTCATAGAATTTTTTGAGGATGTAACTAGTAGAGTGGATAGGGGAGAACCAGTGGATGTGGTATATTTGGATTTTCGAAAGGCTTTTGACAAGGTCCCACACAGGAGATTAGTGTGCAAACTTAAAGCACACGGTATTGGGGGTAAGGTATTGATGTGGATGGAGAATTGGTTAGCAGACAGGAAGCAAAGAGTGGGAATAAACAGGACCTTTTCAGAATGGCAGGTGGTGACTAGTGGGGTACCGCAAGGCTCAGTGCTGGGACCCCAGTTGTTTACAATATATATTAATGACTTGGATGAGGGAATTAAATGCAGCATCTCCAAGTTTGCGGATGACACGAAGCTGGGTGGCAGTGTTAGCTGTGAGGAGGATGCTAAGAGGATGCAGAGTGACTTGGATAGGTTGGGTGAGTGGGCAAATTCATGGCAGATGCAATTTAATGTGAATAAATGTGAAGTTATCCACTTTGGTGGCAAAAATAGGAAAACAGATTATTATCTGAATGGTGACCAATTAGGAAAAGGGGAGGTGCAACGAGACCTGGGTGTCATTATACACCAGTCATTGAAAGTGGGCATGCAGGTACAGCAGGCGGTGAAAAAGGCGAATGGTATGCTGGCATTTATAGCAAGAGGATTCGAGTACAGGAGCAGGGAGGTACTACTGCAGTTGTACAAGGCCTTGGTGAGACCACACCTGGAGTATTGTGTGCAGTTTTGGTCCCCTAATCTGAGGAAAGACATCCTTGCCATAGAGGGAGTACAAAGAAGGTTCACCAGATTGATTCCTGGGATGGCAGGACTTTCATATGAAGAAAGACTGGATGAACTGGGCTTGTACTCGTTGGAATTTAGAAGATTGAGGGGGGATCTGATTGAAACGTATAAGATCCTAAAGGGATTGGACAGGCTAGATGCAGGAAGATTGTTCCCGATGTTGGGGAAGTCCAGAACAAGGGGTCACAGTTTGAGGATAAAGGGGAAGCCTTTTAGGACCGAGATTAGGAAAAACTTCTTCACACAGAGAGTGGTGAATCTGTGGAATTCTCTGCCACAGGAAACAGTTGAGGCCAGTTCATTGGCTATATTTAAGAGGGAGTTAGATATGGCCCTTGTGGTTACGGGGGTCAGGGGGTATGGAGGGAAGGCTGGGGCGGGGTTCTGAGTTGGATGATCAGCCATGATCATAATAAATGGCGGTGCAGACTCAAAGGGCCGAATAGCCTACTCCTGCACCTATTTTCTATGTTTCTATGTTTCAGCCCATCTAGTCTGTGCCAACCTATTTAAACTGCCTACTCCTTCGAACTGCACTGGGACCATGGCCCTCCACACCCCTACCATCCATGTACCTATGCAAACTTCTCTTAGGTGTTGAAATTGAGCTGGCATGCACCACGTGCTGGCAGCTCGTTCCACTCTCACATGAATCCTCCAAGTGAAGGAGTTTCCCCTTATTGTTCCCCTAAACTTTTCACCTTTCACCTTTCACCTATGACTTCTGGCTGTAGCTCCCCCACCCCCCAGCCCAACCGCAGTGTAAAAGCCTGCTTATCTACACCCCTCATAATTTTGTATACCTCTATCAAATCTCCCCTCAATCTTCTACATCCAAAGGAATGAAGTCATAACCTATTCAATCTTTCGCATGGGTCTAGCAATCTAGCAAACAGGTGTTCACAGGTGAAGGCACTTCCTCACACAAAGGGGCAACTATAGTGTCAAGAATTGAGTTGCGTCCTACAAGGTAATTTTGTAGAGAAACACACAGTGGCCACTTTATTAGGTAGCTCCTATACCTAATAAAGTGGCCACTGAGTGTATGTTTGTGGTCTCCTGCTGCTGTAGCCCGTCCACTTCAAGGTTCAATGTGTTGTGCGTTCAGAGACGCTCTTCTGCACACCGCTGTTGTAACGTGTGGTTATTTGAGCTACTGTTGCTTTCCTGTCAGATTGAACCATTCTGGCCATTCTCCTCTGACCTCCCTCATTAACAAGGCATTTTCGCCCACAGACCTGCCACTCACTGGACTTTTATTTGTTTTTCACACCATTCTCTGTAAACTCTAGAGATTGTTGTGCGTGAAAATACCAGGAGATCAGCAGTTTCTGAGATAATCAAACCACCCTATCCGGCACCAATACTCATTCCATTGTCAAGGTCACTTAGATCACATTTCTTCCCCATTCTGATGTTTGGTCTGAACAACAATTGAACCTCTTGACCATGTCTGCATGCTTTTATGCATTGAGTTGCTGCCACATGATTGGCTGATTAGATATTTCCAATAACAAGCTGGTGTACAGGTGTACCTAATAAAATGGCCACTGATGGGTGAGTGCCAGAAATTTTCTAAAGAATTCCTCACACCTGGATCCTCTCAACGTATGGCTGTAGCCACTGGTAACCCACACTCAGAGGGCGAAGATTAGCACAGACCTCACACTGGAGCCCTCGGTTAGGTCAATGTGTCTCCCGGTATAGATCATGACCAGGCAGGTTGGCTGGATTCTCCCCAGTTGGAGAAGGACGTGGTGCAACATAATGGTGAAAATATTATCAGCGCTTGTTGTTTAATCTTGACTGTATGGAAGCATAGACTGCTTCAGGCACTGCCTAAATCCCAACCTCTTTATAATGAGGCACGAGAGATTCTGAAGATGCCGGAAACCTTCAGCAACGTACTCAAAATGCTGGAGGAACTCAGCATGTCAGGCAGCATCTACGGAGAGGAATAAACAGTTGACACTTTGGACCAAGACTCTTCAATAGGACCCTTCATCAGTCCTACAAAGGGCCAGTGAAGGTTAAAACAGTCATTGCTTATTAGGAAATCCTTGATGTTTGTTCATTGCCTCCATTTACTTAGAGTTGTCACTGGTTTCTGTTGTCACGAGAATAGAGTCACTGGAGAGACTTAGCTGGCTCAGTAATTGCCCACAGTACTTGGATGAGTGGTAGATCCAGCGAGTAGATGACGGGAAGGTATGGGTCATAAATGAAGGGGTTTGTGTCAATGGGTGCTTCATGGTTGTATGGACTGCATGGGTCTTTTTCCATATTTTATAACAGTGGATATGACCATTCACTAAAGGGTGAGCAGAGGTTTGATCGCTTAATGTGGGACTGCACGGTTGTGGGATTGCATGGTGCTTTACCTCTTTAGCAGGTGAGCTCATTTTTATTTAGCCCCGACACTGTTCCTGAGATGACCTTCCAAACTTATCTTTGTACTGGGCTAGGTGGGGGTGGGGGTGTGGGGCACAGTTGCCTGTTTTCACAGCGTCTGACACCTACCCCTCAAAGTGAAAAATGGCGTTGGCTTTGTTCCGGTCGTAAAAGTCAATGATGTCAAACCTCAAACACGAGGAATTCTGCAGATGCTGGAAATTCAAGCAACGCACATCAAAGTTGCTGGTGAATGCTGCCTGGCCTGCTACGTTCACCAACAACTTTGATGTGTGTTGCTTTATGTCAAACCTGGCCACCTACCACCTCCCTACAGTCTACTCAGAGTTGGTAAAAGTATCAAACAGCAATTTCTCACCACTAACTTGCTGGTGGATGTTCCGACTGCTTGATATCAGGCCTCATTTAAAGACTTGGACAGCTGCTTTCCAGGGGTGACCTGCATGGTAGCATAATGGTTAGCGTAACGCTATACGGTACCAGTGACCCAGGTTCAAATCCTGCCTCTGCCTGAAAGGAGTTTGGATGTTCTCCCCGTGACCATGTGGGTTTCCCCCTACATTCTAAAGCTGTGCAGTTAGGGTTGTAAGGCGTGGGCATGCAATGTTGGTGCCAGAAGTGTGGCAACACTGTGGGCTACTCCTGCACTCAGACCATCTTGGTCCTTGATGCAAACAATGCATTTCACAGTATGTTTTGATGTACATCCTCTAAGAGAACCTTGTCATAGGGTCTGGAGGCTTGCGCACCTCAATGATCCAGAGAGCTATGCTGGCTAGAGTCAGGGCCTTGTGCTTTGAGTCTTGGTAGGGTCACCCAAGCCAAACAGGTCAAAGGGTAGAGGTCAAACTAAGAGTGGTCCACCGGTCCTCCAGGTTCACGGTCTCAGGTCAGCTAAAAACCCTGACTGGTCAAAAAACAAAATTGTTTTGGAAATATCATTGAAGAATCCTTCTACATCTGAGTGCGATGGTATTCCTGAGTCTCCACCTGGGACTTGGATGACTGACAGTAGTGAGGACCAAGAGGAAGGTACTGACATGATGAAGTAAGTCCTGAACACTGCCAAGAACAAGATCAAATTTGGACAAGGACAGACAGAAGGGGAGGACCTTCACTGCTGCCAGTACCAGTGGTGTAATGGGCAGTAAGTTTGATATATTTGTGACAAATAAATTTAATTTTCATCTTTTATTTTATAAAAAGCCCACTTTTAGCTGAATGCATCATTAAAGTGATTCACTAAATCTAAATCAGAGGAATCAAGGCTGTCTTATCTCAAGGACTAGCTGGAAAATGGGCTGAAAAATGGCAGATGGGATTTAATGCAGACAAGTGTGAGGTGTTGCGCTTTGGGAGGGCAAACCAGGGCAGGTCTTACCTAGTAAGTGGCAGGGCGCTGAGGAGTGGGGTAGAACAGAAAGATCTGGGAATACTGATCCATAGTTCATCGACAGTGGTGTTATAAGGAGGTAAAAAAAAAAGGTAAAGTTCCTCCCCACGCCTTGTTTGGCGTATCAACTGGCAACTTTGCCTTTTCCACAAACCTGCCTGTCCTGGCCGACCTATTGTCTCAGCTTGCTCATGCCCCACCGAACTCACTTCTGCATACCTCGACACTGTTTTATCCCCCCCTTGTTCAATCCCTTCCGACCTATGTTCGTGACACTTCTCACACTCTTAAACTTTTCGATGATTTTAAGTTCCCTGGCCCTCACCGCTTTATTTTCACCATGGATGTCCAGTCCTTATATACTTCCATCCCCCATCAGGAAGGTCTCAAAGCTCTACGCTTCTTTTTGGATTCCAGACCTAATCAGTTCCCCTCTACCACCACTCTGCTCCGTCTAGCGGAATTAGTCCTTACTCTTAATAATTTCTCCTTTGGCTCCTCCCACTTCCTCCAAACTAAAGGTGTAGCTATGGGCACCCGTATGGGTCCTAGCTATGCCTGCCTTTTTGTTGGGTTTGTGGAACAATCTATGTTCCGTGCCTATTCTGGTATCTGTCCCCCACTTTCCCTTCGCTACATCGACGACTGCATTGGCGCTGCTTCCTGCACGCATGCAGAACTCGTTGACTTTATTAACTTTGCCTCCAACTTTCACCCTGCCCTCAAGTTTACCTGGTCCATTTCTGACACCTCCCTCCCCTTTCTAGATCTTTCTGTCCCTGTCTCTGGAGACAGTTTATCCACTGATGTCTACTATAAGCCTACTGACTCTCACAGCTATCTGGACTATTCCTCTTCTCACCCTGTCTCTTGCAAAAACGCTATCCCCTTCTCGCAATTCCTCCGTCTCCGCCGCATCTGCTCTCAGGATGAGGCTTTTCATTCTAGGACGAGGGAGATGTCTTCATTTCTTAAAGAAAGGGGCTTCCCTTCCTCCACTATCAACTCTGCTCTTAAATGCATCTCCCCCATTTCACGTACATCTGCTCTCACTCCAACCTCCCGCCACCCCACTAGGAATAGGGTTCCCCTGGTCCTCACCTACCACCCCGCCAGCCTCCAGGTCCAACATATTATTCTCCGTAACTTCCGCCACCTCCAACGGGATCCCACCACTAAGCACATCTTTCCCTCCCCCCCCTCTCTGCATTCCGCAGGGATCGCTCCCTACACAACTCCCTTGTCCATTCGTCCCCCCATCCCTCCCCACTGATCTCCCTCCTGGCACTTATCCGTGTAAGCGGAACAAGTGCTACACATGCCCTTACACTTCCTCCCTTACCACCATTCAGGGCCCCAAACAGTCCTTCCAGGTGAGGCAACACTTCACCTGTGAGTCGACTGGGGTGATATACTGCGTCCAGTGTTCCTGATGTGGCCTTTTATATATTGGCGAGACCCGATGCAGACTGGGAGACCGCTTTGCTGAACATCTACGCTCTGTCCGCCAGAGAAAGCAGGATCTCCTAGTGGCCACACATTTTAATTCCACATCCCATTCCCATTCTGACATGTCTATCCACAGCCTCCTCTACTGTAAAGATGAAGCCACACTCAAGTTGGAGGAGCAACACCTTATATTCCGTCTGGGTGGCCTCCAACCTGATGGCATGAACATCGACTTCTCTAACTTCCACTAGGCCCCACCTCCCCCTCGTACCCCATCTGTTACTTATTTTTATGCACACATTCTTTCTCTCACTCTTCTTTTTCTCCCTCTGTCCCTCTGAATATACCTCTTGCCCATCCTCTGGGTCCCCACCCCCCTTGTCTTTCTTCCCAGACCTCCTGTCCCATGATCCTCTCGTATCCCCTTTTGCCTATCACCTGTCCAGCTCTTGGCTCCATGCCTCCCCCTCCTATCTTCTCCTATCATTTTGGATCTCCCCCTCCCCTTCCACCTTTCAAATCCCTTACTCACTCTTCCTTCAGTTAGTCCTGACGAAGGGTCTCGGCCTGAAACGTGGACCGTACCTCTTCCTAAAGATGCTGCCTGGCCTGCTGCATTCACCAGCAACTTTGATGTGTGTTGCTTGAATTTCCAGCATCTGCAGAATTCCTGTTGTTTAACTTTGCCTTTTCATTGTTTTTGTCTGTTTTACGAGGCCGAGTTGCTAGTTTGTCACTCAACCCAGCACAGATGGAAGACATACAAGGGGCCGGCTGGATTCAAACCCATGACCACTCACTCCAAAGTCCGGTGCAGATGCCACTACACCACCAGTCTTAGGTAGATAGGGTCACAAACAGAACTTTTGGCACAATGGCCTTCTTAAGTCAAAGTACAGGAATTGGGAAGTCATGTTGCAATTATATAAGACTTTGGTGAGGCCTAATTTGAAGTACTGTTTACAGTTCTATTCATCTACCTACAGGAAAGACATCAATAGGATTGAAGGAGTGCAGAGAAATTTACAATGATGTTGCTAGGAATTGAGGATCTGAGTTACAAGGGGTGATTGATAAGTTTGTAGCCTAAGGTAGAAGGAGTCAATTTTAGAAAACCGAGCACATTTACTTTTCCTACATTTACACACTTAGTCCAGCGGTTGTGGAGCATATAGATCCCTCCTTTATAGCAGTCGGCGTCTTGGACCTCCAAAAAGTGGTCCACTGCAGGGGTGATTGACAAGTTCGTGGCCTAAGGCAGAAGGAGATGAGTTATTAACTTCAAACTTTCTGCATTTTCACTCAAAGTTGAACTGCACGTGCATGTAATGAGAGCGGTAAAACTCATCTCCTTCTACCTTAGGCCACGAACTTATCAATCACCCCTGCTATGGACCACTTCTACAAAGAAGGGATCCGTATGCTCCACGAACGCTGGACTAAGTGTGTACATGTAGGAGGGGACTATGTTGAAAAATAAATGTGCTAGGTTTTCTAAAATTGACTCCTTCTACTTTAGGCCACAAACTTATCAATCACCCCTCGTATATGGAAGTTGAATAGATTCGGACTTTGTTTCCCAAAATGTAGGAGAATGAGGGGATGTTTGATAGAGGCATATAAAATTATGAGCGATATAGATAGGGTAAATGCAAGCAGGCTTTTTCCACTGAGGTAGGGTGAGACTAGAACTAGAAGTCATAGGTTAAGGGTGAAAGGTGAAATATTTAAGGGGAACATGGGGGGGGAAATTCTTCACTCAGGTGATGGTGAGAGTGTGGGACGAGCTGCCAACAGAAGTGAGGTATGGGGGTTTGATTTCGATATTTAATAGAAATTTGGATAAGTACATGGATGGGAGCGGTATGGAGGGTTATGGTCTGAGTGCAGGTCAATGGAACTAGTACTGTCTAGATGGGCTGAAGAGCCTGTTTCTGTGCTGTAGTGCCTGATGATTCTATAACTCTGTGACTGGATGTTTGTATTGTTTAGAAACCAATTAAATCAACCCCAGGGCATCACAACAGGAGCTCCTTAGGGAAGCAAAGTATTATTAAGGACTTTGCATTGGAACAATGCCCAAACACATCCTTAACCTATGGGGTGGATAGTCATGCATAATTATGCAAGTGTCCTTGGGCAGTGTTCCAGGCTGCTGCTTTGTCTCAAGGTCAATTGGACTCTTCTCTCATGATAACACAGTGTTCAGCTGCCTTCTCATCTCCCTGTTGGAGATCAGAAACAAAACGCAGGAATTGCCCAGCAGGTCAGGCAGCATCTGCAGAGGGAGAAACAAAGTTTCTTTTTAGGTTAATATGGTGTCATCAGATGTGGGAAAAGTAGAAGTTACCCATAAACAAGTCAAGCGATGGGAAGAGTTGGACACAGGGGTGGGGGGGGGGGGGGGGAGAAGCTAGCTGAAGAAAGATTCCCAGTGCCTTTAAACCATTGAAATGTTCCCAGTATTTTGTTTACGATTTTCAGCATCTGCAAAGTTTTCCTTTCCTATAAGCATTGTTCTGGACTCTATGGTGACTCGGCACCGGTTTTTACAGAGATCTGCAAGGAGCTTAGACACGGTCCTGATGAAGGGTCTCGACCTGAAATGTTGACTGTTCATTTCCCTCCATAAATGCTGCCTGACCTGCTGAGTCCCTGCTGCACTTTGCGTGATGCTCTGTTGTAGTTACACCTTGGACTTATAAAGCACCTTTACCGTAAGATAGACCATGTGGCCTCTGAAAGTGATTACTCAGCAAATTCTGACACCGCCACATGAAGCAGTAAAGACCGGGGCCACGAAATTTTAAGGGGTCAGTTATGAAGGAGAGGTGGATAGTTGGAGGCGTTTAAAGTTCAAAGTGTCAAAGTACATTTATTATCAAACTATGTACAGTATATACAACCTTGAGGTTCATCTTCTTGCAGGCAGCCACAAAATAAAGAAACACAATAGAATCAATGAGAAAAACCTCACACAACAAAGACCATCAAACACCCAATGTGGTTGACACCCAAAAAAAAGTACCAATCATGCAAACAATAAAATAAGGATACAAATAACAGACAGAATGTGGGCTGCAGAACTGCCGAAAGTGAGCCCACAGCCATGAAGCCTGTTCAGTGCCAAGGCCAGTGCCGATGTTGTAGGCCTCAGCTACAGAGGGTTAGTGAGGCATTTGCCAAGCTTAGGGCCACTAGTGTGGAGTGATTACATTTCAGGATATCAAGAGGAATTTGAGAGGGAGCAGAAATCTTGGAGGGCTTTATTGTTCAAAAACTGCAAGGTAATGCTGCAGCTCTGTAAGATACGTCAGGCCGCACTTGGAAAATCGTGTTCAGTTCTGGTCGCCTCATTAGAGGAAGCATCAGTGGAAGCTTTAGAGAGGATGCGGAAGAGATTTACCAGGAGGCGACCTGGATTAGAGATTACGAGGATAGGTTGAGTGAGCTGGGGCTTTTCTCTTTGGAGTGAGAGGTGACTTGATAGAGGTGTACAAGATGATAAGAATTCGAGCGGAGAGTTGGCGACTCTCTCCCAGGGTGGAAATGGCTCATATAAGATGGCAGAGCTCTAAGGTGTTTGGCGGGAAGTATAGGGGGGTGTCAGAAGTAGTTTTTTATACAGAGAGTAGGGCTGTGTGGAACGCACTGCCAGGGGTGGTGGTAGAGGGAGATACATTAGGCACATTTAAGAGACTCTTAGTTAGGGACATGGATGAGAGAAAAATAGAGGGAAGGGTTAGGTTAGAAGCTTGGCCAAAGGGTATGTACTGTGCTGTAGTGTTCTGTGTTCTGTGTTCTCTGTTCTATAGTGGATTGGGATGCAAATATATAGCAAGGAGGGAGATTATGCAAAGATTCAAAGAGAAGAAAGAGTATTTTGCAAAGTTCAAAAGTTCAAAATAAACTTTATTCTCATATATGTCAGCATATACAACCTGAGATTCGTTTTCTTGTGGTCATACTCAATAAATCCATAATAGAATCAATGAAAGACCGCACCAACTTGGGTGTTCAACTACAGTGCAAAAAATACAGACTGTGCAAATACAAAAAGAAATAATGATAATAAATAAATAAGCAACAAATATCAAGAACATGAGATGAAAGTGAGTCCATAGGTTGTGGGAACAGTTCAGTGATGGGGCAAGTGAAGTTGAGTGAAGTTATCCCCTCTGGTTCAAGAGCCTGATGGTTGAGGGGTAATAACTGATCCTGAGCATAGAAACATAGAAACATAGAAAATAGGTGCAGGAGTAGGCCATTCGGCCCTTCGAGCCTGCACCGCCATTCAGTACGATCATGGCTGATCATCCAACTCAGAACCCTGCACCAGCCTTCTCTCCATACCCCCTTATCCCTTTAGCCACAAGGGCCATATCTAACTCCCTCTTAAATATAGCCAATGAACTGGCCTCAACTGTTTCCTGTGGCAGAGAATTCCACAGATTCACCACTCTCTGTGTGAAGAAGTTTTTCCTAATCTTGGTCCTAAAAGGCTTCCACTTTATCCTCAAACTGTGACCCCTTGTTCTGGACTTCCCCAACATCGGGAACAATCTTCCTGCATCTAGCCTGTCCAATCCCTTTAGGATTTTATACGTTTCAATCAGATCCCTCCTCAACCTTCTAAATTCCAACGAGTATAAGCCTAGTTCATCCAGTCTTTCATCATATGAAAGTCCTGCCATCCCAGGAATCAATCTGGTGAACCTTCTTTGTACTCCCTCTATGGCAAGGATGTCTTTCCTCAGATTAGGGGACCAAAACTGCACACAATACTCCAGGTGTGGTCTCACCAAGGCCTTGTACAACTGCAGTAGTACCTCCCTACTTCTGTACTCGAATCCTCTTGCTATAAATGCCAGCATACCATTCGCCTTTTTCACCGCCTGCTGTACCTGCATGCCCACTTTCAATGACTGGTGTATAATGACACCCAGGTCTCGTTGCACCTCCCCTTTTCCTAATCGGCCACCATTCAGATAATAATCTGTTTTCCTGTTTTTGCCACCAAAGTGGATAACCTCACATTTATCCACATTAAATTGCATCTGCCATGAATTTGCCCACTCACCTAACCTATCCAAGTCACCCTGCATCCTCTTAGCATCCTCCTCACAACCTGGTGGTGTGAGTCCTGAGGCTCCTGTTCCTTCTTCCTGATTTCCGCAACAGGAAGAGAGCATGGCCTGAGGGATGGGTGTTCCGGATGATGGATGCTGCTTTCCTGTGACAGCGCTCCGTGTAGACGTGCTCAATGGTTGTGAGAGCTCTACATGTGACCGACTGGGCCGTATCCACTACTTTTTGTAGGATCTTCCATTCAAGGGCTTTGGTGTTTCCGTACCAGGCTGTGACGCAACCTTGCCTATATATAGTTAGCTCCTTGGTCTTGCTGACACTGAGTGAGAGGTTGTAGTTGTTTCACCATTGACTCAGATTTTCAATATCACTCCTGTATGCTGGTTCATCACCACCTTTCATTCAGTCTATGACTGTGGTGTTATCGACAAAGCTAAATATGGCATTGGAGCTGTGCTTAGCCACACAGTCATAAGTGTAAAGCAAGAAGATCACCTTGTGATGCACCTGTACCATTGGAAATCATAGAGGAGATGTTGTCGCCAATCCGAACTGTCTGGGGTCTGCAAGTGAGGAAATCAAGGATCCAATTGCATGTGGAGGCATTCAAGGGTTAAGTCTTGAGGCTTATTGATTAGTTTTGAAGACATGATGGCATTGAATGCCAAGATATAGCTTACTGCTAAACTTTTAAATTTTTAATTTTTTTCAATTTTTAAACTGAAGCAATGATTATATTGGGGAACCGTTACAAGTTTGTGACCGCAAGAGTGATCGCTGACTGGGTCTACGTATGAAGAGGAACCTGGGGCAACAGGATTTGGTGGAGACACAGGAGGCTGCACATGCTGGATTCTGGAGGAGGAAAAGACTTCCTAGAGGAAATCCATGGGTTGAGAGGCAACATAATGTTGACCTTCCCTCACCACCCCCACCCCCTGTCAGGAAATGTAGAGGAGGCTTAACCCATTAACAGAGCTGTGGAGCTAATTCAGTGGTAAATGATAACTTTAATAATGGACCGCAAAATAACAAGCCACAAGGAGCCACAAAATAAGAGCTAACAGAATCTAATCAGAACAGACATTTGCTGCTCCACTGCGAAGCCTCTTTGAGAGATGGCTACCCTGAAGAAGTTCAATTCTTCCTTCAACGGAAGTTTAGTGAGACCCTCTCTCTCTGCTCCCCCTCTGTGATTATTTTGGCACCTTGTCCCTTCCTCTGCAGTCCTGAAGAAGGGTCTTGGCCTGAAATGTCAACCGTTTATTTATTTCCAAAGACGCTGCGTGACCTGCTGAGTTCCTCCAGCATTTGTTGTGTGTTAATCTGGTTTTGCAGCGTCCGCGGGATCTCTTGTGTTTAAGGTAAACTTTAGGCAGGGAGAGTGAAGGTTAGGAGCAACTGGTTAAGGCCAGCCAGTTCAATGAGTGAACAAGGACTGTGGATGAGAACTGGGTTTAAATGGGCTGCAGGTGATGAGTCTGGCATGAGCGGCAGGTGAAATCTATTCTCTGGGAGGAGACTGGGACGCGCCAGCACGTTCAGGCTGGGAAGTGCCAGTGGGAGCAGGTCTGACACTCACCAAGGATGCTGCTCGACCCGCTGGGTTCCTCCCGCAGCTTAACTGTGCAACTTGGCAGCGTGGCAGTTAGCGCACTTCTCACACCACCAGTGCACCAATTTGGGTTCAGTTCCCACTGCTGTTTGTAGTGAGTTTGTCCGTCCATTTCCCTCCCACATTCCAAAGATGTACGAAGTAAGTTGTGGGCATGCTATATTGGCGCAAGAAGTGTGGTGCCACTTACAGGCTGCTCCCAGTATGTCCTCAGACTATGATGGTTGTTGACGCAAAGCAACACATTTCTCTGTATGTTTTGATGTTCATTCACTATGTGCCTTGTTGTATGACATGGGCGATCATGGTCTCTCCATGACCATGATTGTTCTTGGCAAATTTTTCTACCAAAGTGCTTTGCCATTGCCTTCTCCTGGGCAGTGCCTTTGCAAGATGGGTGACCCCAGCCATTATCAATACTCTTCAGAGGTTGTCTGCCTGGTGTTAGTGGTGCACCAGCTGCTCATACGATCATCCACCACCTGTTCCCATGGCTTCACGTGACCCTGCTTGGGGTTGGGAGGGAGGCTAAGCAGGTGCTGCACCTTGCCAAGGGTGACCTGCAGGCTAGTGGAGGGAAGGAGCACCTCACACCTCCTTTGGTAGAGACATATCAGAGTCAGAATCAGGTTTAATATCACCAGCATATGTCATGAAATTTGTTAACTTTTCGGTAGCAGTGCTATGCAGTGCACGATAATATAGAAAAAAAAACTGTGAATTACCGTAAGTATATATATAAAATAGTTAAATTAAATAAGTAGTACAAAACAGAAATAAAAAAGTAGGGAGGTAGTGTTCATGGGTTCAATGTCCAATCAGGAATCGGATGGCAGAGGGGAAGAAGCTGTTCTTGAATCGTTGAGTGTGTGCCTTCAGGCTCCTGTACCTCCTCCCTGATGTTGGTAATGAAAAGATGTCCATGTCCTGGCTGATGGGGGTCATTAATAATGGATGCCGCCTTTTTGCGCATTGCTCCTTGAAGGTGTCCTCAACAGTAGGGAGCTGACTAATTTTACAACTTCCTGTAGCTTCTTTTGATCCTGCGCAGCGCCACTAACACCCCCACCCCCGATACTAGTGAGGCAGCCAGTTAGAATGCTCTCCACAGTATATCTGTAAAGACTAAAGGTTCGAAAGGCATGGATGAAGTTTGCAACAACAGGGGAGACGGAGTAATTTTTATAGATATGGCAATAGGTGACTTCACCGTTGCAGAGCACCTGAAAAGGAAATTCAAACACAACATCAAGATTATGAAATGTAAACACGAGGAATTCTGCAGATGCTGGAAATTCAAGCAACACGCATCAAATTTGCTGGTGAACGCAGCAGGCCAGGCAGCATCTCCAGGAAGAGGTACAGTCGACGTTTCGGGCCGAGACCCTTCGTCAGGACGTCGACTGTACCTCTTCCTAGAGATGCTGCCTGGCCTGCTGTGTTCACCAGCAAATTTGATGTGTGTTGATCAAGATTATGAGCTGTCCGATTCACCTGAAAGTAATTGTTGAGTAGTCGATGGTTGTACTGAAGGCTTTGGCTGTGGTCAGCCACATACACAGCACAGTTCCCAGTGGGCCTGCACCACCGTATTTCACCCATGTGACGAATTAACCTACTAACCCGTACTCCTCAGGAATGTAGGAGTAAACTGGAGGAATTACACATGGTCACGGGAAGAACGTACAAACTCCTTACAGACAGCGGCCGGAATTGAACCTGCATCGCGGTGCTACGCTAACCATTACACTACTGCGCCGTCCGTAATTTGGCTTGCACACTTCAGTAAATACTTTTAACTTTATTTGTCACACGTACATCAAAACAGACAGTGAAATGTATCGTTAGCATCAAATCAAATGTGCTGGGGGCAGCCTGCAAGGGTCACCAAGCTTCCGGCGCCAGCGTGGCGTGCCCACAACTTACTAACCCTGACCGTACGCCTTTGGACTGTGGGAGGAAATCGGAGCACCCGGAGCAACCCCACGCGGTCACGGGGAGAAAATACAAACTCCTTACAGGCAGTGGCGGGAATTGAGCCTGGGTCAGTGATTGCTGGTGTTGTACGCTGCTGTGTCACCCATGTATAGTGTAAGGCCATAGAGTTATGGGGTCATCCAGCATGAAAGCAGGCCTTTCAGCCCATCATCCACCACCAAGCCCCCATTGATACTATCTCTATTCTTCTCCCCACATGCTGACAACTGCTCCCAGATTCTAACTCTCACCTACACACCTGGGGAAATCACAGTGGCAAGTTCAGGCAGAAACCAGAGCACCCAGAGGAAACCCATACAATAACAAGGGGAAGCGTGCAGACTCCACAAGAGACAGCGCCCACGGTCAGAATTGAACCTGGTTCACTGGAGCTGACAGGCAGTGACTCTTACCAGCCGCCCCACTGTCCCACCCTCTTCTGTCGAACGGAGCTGCAAGTAGGAGTTTCCAGTTCTAATCTGTGCTCCTCTTATGATTCATATCTCCACTCTACATTTCTGATGAAAACTTCAACAGCTCCTTTTTGCACCTTCCGCATTAATCTCATCATTCTCATAAAAGGAAATTTGCCTCTGATCCATAAGACCACGACGTGTTGGAGCAGAATTCAGGCCATTTGGCCCATTGAGTCTGCTCCGCCTTCCCATGATTTATCATCCCTCCCAACTCCATTCTCCTGTCTTCTACCATAACCTTTGATGGCCTGACTAGTCAAGAACCTATCAACCTTTGCTTTAAATACACCCAACGACTTGGCCTCCACAGCTCTGTATGACAGTGAATTACACAGATTCACGATCCTCTAGCTAAAGAAATTCCTCATCGCCTGTGTTCTAAAGGGAGGCCTTTCTATTCTATTCAGAGGCAGTGCCCTCTGGTCTTAGATTCCCTCTCTTTAAGAAACATCCTCTCCGCGTCCACTTTATCCAGGCCGTTCAATATTCGATAAGGTTTCATTGATGAGGGGAAAAAGGATCAGCCATGATTGAATATCAGAGCAGACTCGATGGGCTAAATGGCCCAATTCTGCTCCTATGTCTTATGGTATATCTCCCCTTGTTCTTCTAAACTCCAGTAGCAGAAGGACCCTATACTATGGTCCTTCCCACCAAGCCTTTGTGGTGGCTTCACCCTCAGCACAAACTCCTTCAGCCTGGAAAACACCAGTCGGTAGCATTCCTCTAGAATTTAATGCCTGGCGTCAATAAATTAAATCCTTCAGTTGGTATCCATGAGCCATTTATAAGCATTAGGAATTGTCTTGCTTTGTTACCCTTTCACCTTTAAGGATCTGGGATGGAGGACATTGAGGTCCTTGGGGTTATCTGCAGTCTGTTTCTGAGGGCCTGTTTGGCGAGTCTAACCAATAACCCGCCTATGTGTGTTCTTTCTCTTTCTGTCTGTGTGTGTGTGTATGTGTGTGCGTGTGTGTGTGTGTGTGTGTGTGTGTGTGTGTGTGCATGTGTGTGTGTCTGTGCGTGTGTGTGTGTAAGATCCCAAGCAGAACGGGGACGCCGCCAATGCTGCTTTGGCCAATGAGGATTGTCCTACCATTGACCAGGCCCTGTCGCCAGAGGAGAACCAGCCGGTCACGCCTGGAGGAAGGGAGAGGTACGCCCGGGACAGAGCCTGCTTCCTGTTGACCACCGGAGACTTTGAACACTCGTCTGACGGAAGTATCCGCAAAGGTACCACATGACGTCCCTCCAGCCCAAACAGAAGCGGGATGCAAGCAGGTCCATAGTCTGAGTACAGATTGGCGGGAGGGGAGTGGATGGGTGGAATGCGATGGCGTTCTTTGGTTGACCTCCACTGGGTCCTTGAGATGATCTGCATGGTGGGGGGAGGAATTTCCTTACTAAGATTTAACACTCAGCAATTCTCCATGGGATAATGTTTCTAAGTGGTTACAGTTTCCAGAGTAATAATGTGGAACAAAATCTATCTCAGGCTGAATTGGTTTTCATAAGAAAATGTCTGGAATTTAATATCCGGTCCCAGTAAATTGAATACGGCAGATTGGTGTCTACGAGCCAACACTTGTCCCTTTTAACCTGGCCTCCTTCTTCAGATTCCCACCCTGAAAATTGTTAATCGCCCTCTTAAGCTGATGCACTGGTCACCTGGATGGGAACTGGGAATGAGCCCACCTCACGAGGATAAATGATGAGGGCAGATAAAGGCTAAGGCCCAAGCTTAGAGGAAACCTCATCACCCACTCGATTGTCGCACTTCGTCATTCCCACAGGAAGTGAACTGGGCTTGGCTCGGCCTACCCTGAAAATGGAGGAATCCTGCTCCCCTTCCCACACTTCCCCATGGGGGCAGATTGAGCTGGTCTGGCTGGAGTCACTCAGAAACTAGGTCTGAACTGAGCCAGCAGACACCAGCTAGCTGCTAACTCTGGGAACATTTATCCTGAGCCCAGTGTTGACTTATGACATATATATATGCATAAAAAACATTTTTACACACGTAGTTTCTTTCATGCCTGCATTTACACGATCCTGTGTACACAGACTCGCACAGGAATTGAAATTTGATTGCTTTTGAATTGGCATGTCAATCACACACACAAACAAACACACACACACACACACACACACACACACACACACACACACACACACACACTCATCCTGAATGTGCTTTGAGGTTATTGAGTTGGCCGAGGGTATTTATCCTGCTTCTCCCTCCTCAGCACATTCACATGTCTGTGTGTTCACCTGCCCTTAAACATTCACCATCATCTGGGCTATTTTTCTTTCACCACCGCTCTCTCTCTCTGTCTACCTCTTCCTTCTATCTCTCTCCCCTCTCTATCTCCCCCCTCTCTATGTCTCTACCTCTCTCCCTCTCTCCCACACTCACATTCCCTCCCTCCCTCTTCCTCGCTCTCTCACACACTCACACCCACACACAGACACACACTCACGTTCCTCCCTCCCTCTCTCTCATGCCATTTGGCCCATCAAGTCTGCTCCAGCATTTCTCGAAGGCACTCTGCCTTCAGGGAGTTGATGCAGAGCTTGCCAGTGATGACCATATCTTTAAATATTTTTTTGCTAAGTGTCCTTGCCCTAGACTCAGTGCCAGAGACAACACGTTAACCAAACAATTGGCTGACTGCTTAGACCAATGATAAGAGCGATGCTAAAATCCTTCGCACATCCGTGTAACAAATGAACCTGGGGTTACCTTTCCAGAGCACTACACAATACGTACACGCTTGCATCCATCTGCATACTTACACGGTCATATATGGAAAGGCAAATGAGGCCCACCCACGCTCACAAGATTTCATGTATCTGTGTCACACTTTTGCAGATACTTTCATATACATACAGTGTTATAAATATATACACACACACACACACACACCAACCCCCCTTCTGGTCAATGCATCTGCAGACTTATATGTGCTTGCACACACAATCATACCTATAAACTTAAATTCTGGACCCCATGGGCAATTAGCCGATCCTGTTTCCTACCCTGGATCTCCAGACACAGGTCTCCTTTTCCCACCCAAAATTCCCATCATTTATGCATTTAGTTATTTATTGAGAAGAGTGCAGAATAGGCTCTTCCGGCCTTTCGAGCTGCTCCGCCTGGTGATCCTTTGATTTAACCCTAGCCTAACCATGGGACAATTTACAATGACCAACTAACCTACCAACCGGTACGTCTTTGGACTGTGGGAGGAAACCGGAACACCTGGAAGAAACCCACGTGGTCACGGGGAGAACGTACAAACTCCTTACAGGCAGAGGCGGGAATTGAACTCTTTACACGCCTGTACTGTAAAGCGTTGTGCTGACTGCTATGTTACCGTGCCGCCCTCGCCTCCTACTCCATAGCCACGGGCCTCATTGGATCATGGTGAACCCCTCCTTCCCTTTTGATGTCCAGCAGGAACTCCGGAGTAAGGGTGAGGCCACTCATCTCGTGCCGGACTCTCCCTGGACCTGCGCTGGGGACGCTCACCAAACTTCTGGCCCGCTCTCCCATTCCCCTCTGCGCTATGGGGCGATCGTTCCCTCCTGCTGAACTCCAGACCCTCATATTTATGGGCAGAGAGTGATTGTAGCTAGAAGTCAGATGGGGAAAAAAAGTCTGGGATAAGGATAACGTGGCAGGGTGGAATTCCCACTGAAGAAACTCTCCATGAGAAAGAACCTTGGCTGAAACCCCACTTTGCCAAGGAGCTCCATTTCCCCGTGAAAGGTCTCTCAACAGGGCCCCATCCAGCGGGACAGCCAGCGGCTGGCGGTGCTGCAGGTAGTGCAACTGTCTCCCAGCTCTAGAGACCTGGGTTCGATTCCGATCTCTGCCGCGGTCTGTGTGTGGAGTTTGCACATTTTTCCAGTGACAGCGTGGGTTTCCTCTGGGTTAGACCACCGAGTCATATGGTACATCAGTACTGAAACAGGGCCTTTGGCCCATCAAGTCCATGCCAGCCTAGTTTACGTAGTCCCACTGACCTGCACCCAGACCATGTACCTATCCAAACTTTTATTAAATATTACAACTAAAACATTTCTGCTGGCAGCTCATTCCACACTCACATCACCCTCTGAGTGAAGACATTCCTCCTCATATTCCCCTAAAATATTTCACCTTCCTCCCTTAATCTATGACCCTTCGTTCTAGTCTCGCCCAACCTGAGGGGAAAGAACCTGCAAGTATTCACCCTGCCAATACACCTCATAATTTTGTATACCTCTATCAAATCTCCCCACATTCTCCTACGCTTTGGGGAACAAGGTCTTAGCCTATTCGAACTTTTCTTATAACTCAGGTACTGGCAATGAGCTTGTAAATTTGGTTATTTAGGGACACAGTGTGGTAACAGGCCCCTCCGGCCTACTGAGTCCGCTCTGCTCAGTGCCACCCATGTGACCAATGAACATCCTGACCCGTACGTCTTTGGAATGTGGGAGGAAACGGGAGCATCCGGAGGAAGCCCGCGTGGAGAACGTACAAACTCCTCTCAGACAGCAGCGGGAGTTGATCCCCAGTCGCTGGCACTGTGATAACCACCGCACCACCATCTTGCCCATTAGATTTTCTCTGCACTCTTTCATGCTTATTGAGATCTTTCCTGTAGATCAGTAAACAGAACTGCACACAATACTCCAAAATTCGGCCTCGCCAGCGGCATCTTACACAACTCCTGTGCTCAGTGCCCTGATTTATGAAGGCCACATCCCAAAATCGTGTGGGTTGCCAGGGTGATTGGCGGCTGTAAATTGCCCCTGGGGTGTAGGTCACTGGCAGGAAAACTGGGGGAGCGCATTGACACTTGAGAACGAATAGATTACTGGGAAATAAGTGAGGGAATGGGATTGATAGGATTTCTCTGAGTGCTGGCATGGAATTGACGGGCTGAACGGCCTCCTTCTCTACCACCGGGGAATACGTGTAAGCAACCCGGAAAAGCCCACCATCTTCCATTCCACCATCCCCACTCCCCTGATCCAAACTCAAAAGGTCAGGACTCCCTGTGGCTCACCAGACAGATCTGCTTCGGAAGCCCCAGTGTTGGACCCACTCTCTGGCCCACAGCCATCGCACCACTCAAATTCATCATTCAATATCTGCTAAAGTCGCGATTGGCAGCGATGGGGAGCTGAAATTAATACATCGTTTCTCAAAATAAGATTAGCATAAAAAGGATATAACATATATAAATCTGTTGAACTCTCTTGGGACCTTATACGAGAGGTAGAATTACAACTGAATTATTTTTTTTGTAACTACATGGGGGAAGGATTTGAAACATTATACCGATCTATAAATAAAATCAAAAGGACGTTTTTAGACTATCAGCGGGTATCCAGGAGACTTGAGTAATGTATCGAGATATATGGCACCTTCACTCTGAGGTCATCGCCAAGGACCCTTCTGGAGGTTAACAACCAGAGACGAGGAGGCATTCAGCACGTGAGCTGGAATGAAGGCTTTCATCCACTCAACCATCACATAATCTTTGACATCCTCCTGTCTTCAATGTGTGCACCATTGCTTTCCTGTCCTGGGTTAGAAGGGTGCGGGGCACGATAAGGGTAATGAGGTTGAAAAGCAGATATAGTGAAGCAGCGGACAGATACAATCGGAGAGAAACCTTCACCTCGCGGAATCAATGAAATTAGTCACTCGCTGAGGATTTATCAATGTGATTTGATAATGTCAATTGTTAGACACTCGCTGAGCAGAGGTGGTAGGATTTATGAACGTGATTTGATAATGTCAATTGTTAGTCACTCGCTGAGCAGAAGTTAGGTTTATCATTGTGAGCCTTGTCATGTTCCAGATTTAGAAGGCCAACACCCTCCCTGTCCCTGTACTTCCCAATCACGCCTGGGCGTCCCGACCAACCCGTGTGTAATGTGCAGGCAGGCTCGAGGAACCAATGAGTGAAGTAGAAGAGCCACGCGCGCCAAAAGCTGAGGAACACAGCAGGCCAGGCAGCGTCCAGGGAAATGAATAAACGGTCGACGTTTCGGGATGAGACCCTTCTTCAGGAAAGGAAAGGAAGGGGAGGGGTCAGAGTAAAAAAGTGGGGGAAAGGTGGGGGATGAAGCACAAGGTGGCAGGTGATATGCGAAACTGGGAGAGGGGGAGGTGGTCAGGTAAAGAGCTGGGAAGTTGATTGGTGAAAGAGATAAAGGGCTGGAGGAGGAGGAATCTGATAGAGGAGGATAGAAGACCGTGCTCCTCCCTGTTCCCTTTCTTCCACGGTCTTCTGTCCTCTCCTATCAGATTCCCCCTTCTCCAGCTCTTTATCTCTGTCACCAATCAACTCCCAGCTCTTTGATTCAACTCTCCCCCTCTCCCGGTTCCACCTATCACCTACCACCTTGCACTTCTTCCTCCCCTCCCCCCAGCTTCTCACTCTGACCTCTTCCCTTCCTTTCCAGTCCTGAGGAAGGGTCTCGGCCCGAAACATCGACAGTTTACTCTTCTCCGTAGGTGCTGCCTGGCCTGCTGAGTACCTCCAGCATTTTGTGTGTGTTGCAGTGAAAGAGAGGACACAGGTTTAAAATGAGCACGTTAACTATTTATTTAAAAACGAACAGTGTAACACTAGGCAAGAGTTTGCCTAAACTACCCAAAGCCACAATAGTGGACATTCAGTTACCCTTTAATTGAATGGGTAATCCATTAAATCTCCCCAAATTATAAGATCAAAGAACTAAACATGCTACAAATGAATACTTAACTAAACAATTGCGGGGGTCCATCTATGTCTGCAGCGCTCTTTCCCAATGGTCCTTCAGTGCTGGTGATGACTTCGGCCAGAGGCGGGGCCTGGGGATGGAAGGAAAAGAGACCGAGCCTCCCTCACGTGCTATTCTTATACCCCCGAGGCACCCGGAACTAGAAATCAGTGCTGAGGCGTGCAAAACATCCAACGGGAAAGACCGGGCACATCCTTTAAATGGGCCAATCAATGACCGACATGGTGGAAGTGATCTTTGACTGGCAAATAAGCCAAACCCCCCACCCCCCCCACTTGACACCATGTCTGTCTGTTGTATTTCTCCTCTGCCTCTCAACCCCACCTGCAACCATCAATCGCCATAGTCGCCTGCTGCTCTGTCTTGACTGGCGGTTATTCCTGACTTCCTCAGGTGTCGCAAGGCCAAGTGATGCGGGCTCTGTTCATGGTGAGGGAGAAAGGGCTGACTTTCTATAGCACCTTACCCATCCCTTTCTAGACATCCTAAAGACCCTACAGCCAATGCAGTACTCGTTAAAACGTGGTCGCCAGTTAACGCACGGTGCGATCCCACAAGCTTGGGATCACACTGTGCATTAACCAAGATCCACCTAGTAATGCACAGACAGCCTGTTTCCTTGGCTGATAGGCTTTGACTCAGGACATAGGGATAACTCCTGGTCTTCTCTTTGACCTGCACATCTTCCTGCGTTCACTTCAGAGAAGTGACAGGTTCTTGACTTAGTCTCTCTGCAAAAAGACGGCGCTACCAACAGTGCAGCACTCTCTCGGTAATACGCAGAATAAGAATCAGGTTTAATATCATCGGCATACATCGTGAAATATGTTGTTTTGCACTTGCAGTTCGTTGCAATACATAATAATAAAACAATCATAAATCATAATAATTAAATATAAAAATTAAATTCAATAAGTAGTGCAAAAAGAGAGGTAAGAATACCTAGTATTGTGTTCAGTTATGGTGAACTCATTATAGAAAGGATGTGGAAGCTTTAGAAAGGGTGCAGAGGAGATTTACCAGGATGCTGCCTGGATTAGAGAGCATGTCTTATGAGGAACAATGAAACTATGAACACTAGCTCAATATTCCTTTTTCCCTCTCTTGCTGCATTACTTACGCTCTTAGATAGGTAGATGGAGCTTAGAAAAATAGAGGGCGATGCGATACGGAAATTCTAGGCAGTTTCTAGAGTAGATTACATGTTCGGCACAACATTGTGGGCCGAAGGGCCTGTAATGTGCTGTAGGTTTCCATGTTCTGTGTTCTACATACTTACTTAATTTAATTTTCTTTTATTTACATATAATTATAGCAAATTATAGTTATTATTTTATATTGCTGGGGCTTTTCCCTTCAGAGTGAAGGAGGATGAGACATGACTTGATAGAGGTATAGGAGAGGCACAGAGAATCAGAATCAGGTTTAATATCACTGGCACACTGTATGTTGTGAAATATGTCGTTTTGTGGCAGCAGTACATTGCAATACATCATAATAGAAACTGTAATTAATTCCAATGAGAAGTTTGTATTAAAAAAAGAAATTTAAATTAAATAAGTAGTGGGAAAAAGAGAGGGGGAAGAACACTGAGGTAGTGTTCGTGGGTTCATTGTCCATTCAGTAATCTGACTGCGGAGGGGAAGAAGCTGTTCCTGAAACATTGAGTGTGTGTCCTCAGGCTCCTGTACCTTCTCCGTGATGGTAGCATTGAGAAGAGGGCATGTTCTGGGTGATGGGGGTCCTCAATGATGGATGCTGCCTTTTTGAGGCATCGCTTTTTGAAGGCGCCCTGGATGCTGGGGTGGCCAGTGGCCATGGTGGAGCTGGTTGAGTTGACAACTTTCTGCAGCTGCTTCATGGAGAACCTCCCAAAGTTATAAACACAAAATCCTCCACTCCATCCGCCACAACAAACAGAATCTCCCGGTTGCCACCCACTTCAACTCTGCTTCACATTCCCATTCGGATATGTCCGTACATGACCTCCTGTACTGCCATGATGAGGCTAAACTCAGGTTGGAGGAGCAACACCTCATATACCGTTTAGGTAGTCTCCAGCCCCTTGGTATGAACATAGAATTCTCCAACTTCCGGTAATTCCCTCCCCCTCCCTTCCCCTATCCCTATTTCACTCTGCCCCCTCCCCCAGCTGCCTATCACCTCTCTCATGGTTCCACCTCCTTCTACTACCCATTGTGTTTTCCCCTATTCCTTCTTCACCTTTCCTGCCTATCACCTCCCTGCCTCCCCTCCCCCACCCCTTTATCTTTCCCCTTACTGGTTTTTCACCTGGAACCTACCAGCCTTCTCCTTCCCACCCTCCCCCCACCTTCTTTATAGGGCCTCTGCCCCTTCCCTCTTCAGTCCTGACGAAGGGTTCCAGCCCGAAACGTTGACTGATCATTTCCACGGACGCTGCCTGACCTGCTGAGTTCCTCCAGCGTGTTGTGAGTGTTGCTTTCATCCAAAGTTTTATATGTTCATGTCTCTGATATGGGATCTGAACCAATATCCCAGCTGCCATAGATTTGTTGCAGAAGACGTTGATACTAAGTATGCCAAAGAAAGGGAAGATTAGATCTAAAGGGAAGATGGATTAAGGAGACCTGGTTTGGACACCTTCAGAGTAGTCCACTTATTGAGTGATCTTTGATTCCTAATTTGGGAGACAAGTGGGGCAGGCTGGGGGGGCCACAATTGCCATTAGAATATTCTCTCATTAAGCTAGGGGTTACTGCAAAGATTTTCCAACAGACTTGAGCACCGGGGCATGCGATTGGTGTGGAAGTGTGCCTCTCTGGTAAACAAATGTGTGCGTCAGGCAGGGGCACTGCCTGTAATTGACTGCCTGATTAAATCTGTTTTCCGGATCTTGGCATCATTGGCAAGGAAAGAAAATGCTGGAAACACTCAGCAGGTCAGGCAGTGTCCGTGGAGAGAGCAACAGAGTTAATACTTAGGTCAACTGCCTTGTGTCAGCTTTTATTGCCCAGAAATTGAATGGCTCACAGGGGCAATTAAACCAGCTACATGGGGCTGATCTGGATTTGGTAACTGGTTTATTATTGTTACATGTACTGAGATACAGTGAGTAATGTTACAAGCCATCCAGGTGGATCATTTCAAACATGAGAACTTCAAGCAATGCAAAGGGAAGAGCAATGACAGAGTGCAGAATATATACTTTGTGGCCTCTTTATTAGGTACCTCCTGTACCTAATAAAGAGGCCAGTGAGTGTATGTTCCTGGTCTTCTGTTGCTGTAGCCCATCCACTTCAAGGTTTGATATGTTGTGCATTCAGAGATGCTCTCCTACACACCACTGTTGTAACGTGTGGTTATCTGAGTTACTGTCACCTTCCTGTCAGCTTGAACCAGTCTGCCCATCTCCTCTGACCTCTCTCATTAACAAGGCATTTTCACCCACAAAACTGCTGCTCACTGGATGTTTTTTTTAATTTCTCTCACCATTCTCTGTAAACTTTAGAGACGGGCAGTGTGTGAAAATCCCAGGAGATCAGCCATTTCTGAGATACTCAAACCACCCCATCTGGCACCAACAATTATTCCACGGTCAAAGTCACTTAGATCACATTTCTCCCCCCATTCTGATGTTTGGTCTGGACAACAACTGAACCTCTTGACCATGCCTGCATGCTTTTATGCATTGAGTTGCTGCCACATGATTGGCTGATTAGATATTTGCATTAACGAGCAGGTGTATCTCATAGAGAGGCCACTGAGAATGTGCAGTGCGAGTAGACAACAAGATGCAAGGACCTTGACGAAGTAGATAGTGGAGTCAGGAGTTCATCGTACAGAGGTCTGTTGAAAAGTCTTACAGCAGAGGCTGTCCTTGAGCCTGGTGATGTGATTTTTAAAAACGTTTTTGTATCTTCTGCCCAATAGGAGAAGGGAGAAAGAGGTTGGCTATTGTGGGAGGGGTCCTTGATTATGTGATAGGTACCAATTTATAACAGGTCAGACCAGCTAAGGTGAGCAGATTTCCTTTCCTGAAGGACATCAGAGTGATGAATTCATAGAGTCCTGGAGATCTAGGGATAGAAGCAGGCTCTTTGGCCCATCGGGTCCATGCTGACCTGGTCTTCTGCCTAGTGCCATCTACCTGTAGTCAGGCCATAGCCTTCCTTACCTCTGTCATCCATGTACTTATCCAAACTTTTCTTGAAGTTTACAACTGAGCCCACATTGACTTATTTAGAGATAGAGTAGAGTGCAGAACAGAGCCGAGCAGCCCCACTACCCCGCTATACGCTTGCTTACTGCCCGTTACGCCTCTGGTGTTTAGGGTCCTCCATCTGTGGCGGTGTTCAGGGCTTCCTCTGTAGTCTGTAGCTTCCTCTCGGTTTTCAGTACTGTCCAGGTGGAGAATAAGGAATACTGTCACATGTAGAAGGATTCTTCATTGCTGTTTCTGTAACAATTTTGTTTTACCAGTCAGGGTTGTTGGTCCTGGGCTGAACCCCCTGAACCTGAAGGACCGGTGGGCCACTATTAGTCCGGCCTCTAACCTTTGACCTGTTTGGCATGGGTGACCCCAACAAGAGCCAAAGCATCAAGCCCTGGCTCCAGCCAACATAGCCCTCCAGGTCACTGATGCAAGCAAGCCTCCAAACCATGACAAGAGTGTGGTCCTGTTGGCGGCCACCTACTTAACACCAGCCTAATCACTGGACAATTTACAATGGCCAATTAACCTACTAACCAGAACATCTTTGGACTGTGGGAGGAAACCCACGCGGCCAAACTCCTAACTACCACTTCCATTGCCAGCTCGTTCCACACTCGCACCACCCTCCGAATGAAAAAAGTCCCCCTTCAGGTTCCCCTTAAATATCTGACCTTGCACCCTAAACCTATGACCTGCAGTTCTAGTCTCACCCAACCTGGAACGAATTTTACAATGATCGGCATTAGTATTGTCAATGATTTTGTGAGTTCTAGATTATTAGCTGGTTTTGAACCGAGTTCCTTACAGAGCCCAGACAGCTGGGTTTCTGATCTGTTAATTTAACCACTGAGTCGCTTACCAAGATACCTGTTCCGATCCTGCCCATTGGATGTTACGCTTGGATTCTGAGTGGTGATCTAAATAGCCCAGAATTCCCACTTCAGAATTCTGAGTGTCAGGATGCGAATGAGCTGGAATTATTTGGTACTGTACTTCCTTGATAATGCACTCAGCAGCCTGCAAACATAGAGCATGGGAACAGGCCCTTGGCTCATCGAGCTCTCGTTTATTCTCATCCCGAACTGATCCTTTATTGCTTCCATGTTTCAACTACCCCCTGGTCCTACCACTCACCCACATACTTGGGGTAATTAATGGGGAGAACGTACAAACTCCTTACAGGCAGCGGTGGGAATTGAACTCAGGTCACCTGTCACCTGTATTGTAAATCATTGTGCTAACTACTATTATAAGATTCTTGAAGAGAACTCATAAAATAAAGACAAACTTTTGATTTCTCAATCGACCTTGTCAGGGCTTTTTCACCTTCTTTGTCTACCTTTCTCTGTAACTGTAACACTATGTTTAGTATTCTCTTATCGCTCTTCACTTTGTACCGCCTTGATGTTTGGAATGATGTATCTGGATGGCACGTAAGTGAAGCTTCTCACTGTATCTCAGTACGTGAGACAACTGTAAGCCAATCACCAATATGTTGTCTTCAACGCCGACCTCTTCCCAAAACCATCCTCCCTACCCTCCGTGAGCTGATGCACCCTCTCTCCCCTCAATAATCTCTCCCTACTCTACCAACTACCATCTGGATCCTCTTCTCGGATGGATAGGAAAGATCCCAAGGGACCATTTCAAACAACAGGGAATCAGGAGCCTCCAACAAAATAACTAAAAAGAAAGGACGATGAGAAATCCCTATAAACCCTGGGTATCATTGGGTGGCTGATTATGGGATCTTGCACAGTTAGATTTCTGTGTTTCCTACTTTACAACTGTGAGCTCTTCCCAGAGATACTAAATTGACCACACAGTGTTCTTGCACGCCCTGGGTTGCTTTTTAAAAATATATTGCTTTTCTACAATGCCTATCATAATGGTAGACTTCCAATTGTTATTTATAGTTCATTTTCCTTTCAATTATTTAGTTTTTAGAATGTTTATTTATTGAGATATAGCATGGAGTAGGCCCTTCCAGCCCTTTGAGTTGCACCATCCAGCAATCCCTCAATTTAACCCTAGCCTAATCAATGGACCATTTACAATGACCAATTCACCTACCAACCGGTATGTCTTTGGATTGTGGGAGGAAACTGGAGCACCCGGAGGAAACCCACGCGGTCACAGGGAGAACGTACAAACTCCTTACAGACAGTGGTGGGAAATGAACCCTGGTCACCTGTACTGTAAGGCATTATGCCACCCATCACATTGAGTTCAGAAGTCAAGAGGTTGTATTGCAACTTTATGGAACTCTGGTTAGGCCAGATTTGGACACAGTTCTGGTCGCCTCCACTCTAGGAAGGATGTTGAGGCTTCAGACAGGGTGCAGAAGAGGTTCACCAGGATGCTGCCTAGTTTAGAGAGCATGTTCTATCATGAGAGGCTGGATAAACTTAGGTTGTTTTCCCTGGAGTTCCGGAGGCTGAGATGAGATCCGATAGAGGTTTATAACATTTTGAGAGGCATAGATAGAGTGGACAGAGAGTATTACTTTCCTGAGGTAGAAATGTCTAATACCAGAGGGCATGCATTGAAGGTGAGAGAGGGTGGGTTCAAAGGGGATGTGAGGGGTAAGTGTTTTACTCAGAGAGTGGTGGATACCTTGCATGGTGGTAGAGGAAAATACACTGGAGGCTTTTAAAGGATGCTTATATAGACACATGGATGTGAGAAGGATGGAGGGATGTGGACATTGTGTAGGTAGGAGGGATTCGTTTGGGGGTTTTTAGCTGTTTCAGCACAACATTGTGGGCTGAAGAGCCTGTTCCTGTGCCATACTCTTCTATGTTCTAAGTAAATCTAGTTATCCCACTTTTCTTCCCATCTTTGGTGAGATATTTTCCGAGGATATTTATTTATTTATTAATTTATAGCGATACCGCCCAGAAATGGCCCTTCTGGCCCTTCAAGCCACACCGCCCAGCCATCCCCTGATTTAAACGTAGCCCAATCACGGGACAATTTACATTGACCAATTAACTCACCAAACAGTACACCTTTGGACTGAGGGAGGAAACTGGAGAACGCAGAGAAACCCACGTATTCCACAGGGAGGATATGTACACTCTCCACAGAGGACAATGGAATTGAACTCTGAACTCCAGCGCTCCGAGGTGCGATAGCCTCGCGCTAACCACTACGCCCAACATGGATAGGTAGGTAAGGCACTCAGAGAGTTCCACAGGGGTCTCCTACTCCCACCCAAATACACCCCACTTTAAAGATTAGCTTTATTCGATTATATATACATCAGAACATCGAGACGTTCGGTGAAAGACGTCATTTTGTGCCAACAACCATCACAGTCTGAGGACGTGCTGGGGTCAACCCGCGGGTGTCGCCACGCTTCCGGCGCCAAAATAGCATGCCCGTAACTTAATAACCTGTACTTGTTAGGAATGTGGGAGGAAACCGGATCACCTGGAGGAAACCGAGGCAGTCGTGGGGGAGAACTTCCAGACAGTGACAGGAATTGAACCCCCTATGTTACTGTGCTAGCCACCACACCTCAAAGCCAAGTGATCTTTGAGAAGGAAAATAAAATGTTCAGAAACGAAACTTCGACCAATTGCAGAGTTTTTACAGCACATTCGGCCCATCTGGTTTGCCCTGCTGTTTATGTTCCAAGTGAGCCTTCTCCTGCTCCCCCACCATCTCACCTCCATTGCCAAACCTTCCCCATTTCTTCCTCCAGCAGATGTTTATCTAGCTATCTCTTAAATAGTTTTCTGCGATAAGCCTCAGTGTAGGAGAATGTTCCACATGTTGCCCACTCTCTGGGCTATAGAAGCCTGCATCAGAATTATTATTGGCTATCTTATTGCTATGGTTACGTTTTTTTAACTCTGTCTCACAAGTGTAAATGTGAAGTAGAAGGGATCGCCTACTTAAGGCAGAAATGAGGTGAATAATCTTTCTCTTAAGGATCTACAAATCTTTGGAACACCCAACCCTAAAAGGGCTTGGATGCTGTCTTTCAATGTTATTAAGGCAGGGGTTAATAAATACTTGCCAAGCAGGGGCGTTAAAGCTTATTGTAGGTTGCCAGGAATGTGCTTACAGTGCATAAGAATTAGGCCACTTGGCCCATTGAGCCACCACCATGGCTGATTTATTATCCCTCTCAACCCCATTCTCCTGCCTTTGGCCCGTGACCTTTGATGCCCCATCAACCTCCGGTTTAAATACACCCAATGACTTGGGCTCCATAGTCATCCGTGGCAATGGATTCCAAAGGTTTACCACCCTCTGGCTAAGTAAGTTCCTCCTCATCTCTGTCTTAAGTGGATATTCTTCTATTGTGAGACTGTGCTCTCTGGTCCTGGACTCCCCCGCTATAGAAAACATCCCCTCTGCATCCGCTCTATCTGGTACTTTCAATATTCGTAAGGTTTGAATGAGATTCCCCCCCCCCCCACCTCCTTCATTGTTCTAAACTCCAGTGAGTACATCCTAGAGCTAACAAATGCTCCACATACCTTAACCCTTTCATTCCCGGAATCATTCTCGTGAACCTCTGGACCCTCTCCAATGTCAGCGCATCCTATATTAGATGAGTCCTAATCTTCTCACAATACTCTGTGTGGTCTGACTAGAGCCTTAAGAAGACTCAGCATTACATCCTTGCTTTTGTATTCTAGTCCTCTCAAAATGAGAGCAGTCATTCAACGTTTTGGGCTGGGACCCTTCATTGGAACATCAGGAAGGTCCTGATGTAGGAGACTTGGCCTGAAACACCAACTGTTTATTCATTTCTATAGATGCTGCCTGACCTGCTGAGTTCCCCCACCGTTTTGTGCGTGTTGCTCTGGATTTCCAGCATCTGCAGAATCTCCTGTAGTTGTGTCCGGATTCTTGAGCCTGTTTGAGTCACCAAGACATCATAAGATAGGAGGTGAGAGGTGACTTTATAGATGTGTCCAAAATGATAAGAAGCACAGATCGAGTGGACAGCCAGAGACCTTTTCCCAGGGCAGAAATAGCTAATACCAGGGGCCATTTTTTTTAAGGTGATTGGAGGAAAGTATCGGGGGAATATCAGAGGTAAGTTCTTTACAGAGAATGGTGGTAGAGGCAGATACATTAGGGGCATTTAAAAACTGTTAGATAGGTACATGGATGATGGAAGCATGGAAGCCTGTGTAAGAAGGTTTGATTTTAGAGTATGTTAAAAGGTCAGCACAACATGGTGGACCGAGTGTCCTGCTCTATGCTGTGGTGTTCTGTGTTCTATGCTCAAAAGCTTGGAATTAATCTCAGACCTTCCTCCAAATCACTTAGTTGTGTTTCCACCCGAACTCAACTCCGTTTTCTCACAGGAGCGTCGCCAAGCCAGAGTGGTAGCTCATAAACACAAGAAATTCTGCAGATGCTGCAAATACAGAATAACACACACACTCAGAATGCTGAAGGAACTCAGCAGGTCAGGCAGCAACAGCATCTTTTGACGCTCTCTTCTGGTCGCGGTTGACCACGGATGTTGCGTTGTAGCTGTCTACAAGGGCAGTACAATATGGACAGCAAGCTGTTGCCCATACAGCAGGCTCCCCCTCTCCACGCAGCTGATGACTGTTAAGGAAAGGCAGAGACTGATACAGTTTGGCACTAGCCGCATCACAGGAGTTTGCAGTCAGTGTTGAACTCAACATTGGACTGCTTTAGAGGATTTTTTCCCTCGGGGTTTACTCCCAAAGACTTCCCCAGGAGTGGGTATAGCTACAAGGCAGCGGAGGTTTGAGATCAGAGTTTCCCTTCTCCTAGATGAGCTGCCAACCATGGCTGACGAGCCCCATCTGCCTGAAGTGACTGGTTTTAAGGAGTCGTTGACCGGCCATTGGCCCTTCTCCTGTCAGTAGGATTAGATCAACTGGGCTTAGAAGCTCAGCTGTACGTGAAGGTCAGGAGCTGGACTTGGTTGTCAGAGGCTAATTGAGGCACACGCCATTGGAAGCATTTAATAGGTAGTTGGAGCTCATCCCCAATACCTTCCATCTCTGGCTATGACAACCCAAAATGTCAACTGTTTATTCCTCCCCCATGATGCTGTCTGACCTGTTGAGCTCGTCCAGCATTTTGTGTTGTTACTAATGGTAACTCAATCAGGTTATTACCTTTCCTCCACCATTTGGGCTTATTATTCCCTGAGACACAGGAACAGAATTAGGCCATTCGGCCCATTGAGTCTGCTCCGCCATTCCATCATGGCTGACTTATTATCCCTCTCAACCCCATTCTCCTGCCTTCTCCCCGTAACCTTCAACAGCCTTACTAATCAAGATATGACCATAAGATCAAGGAGCAGAATTAGGCCATTCAGCCCATTGAGTCTGCTCCGCCATTCCATCATGACTGATTTATTATCCATCTGAACCCATTCTCCCGCCTTCCTCCCTGTAACCTTCGACAGCCTTACTAATCAAGATATGACCATAAGATCTAGGAGCAGAATTAGGCCATTCAGCCCATCTAGTCTGCTCTGCCATTATTATCCCATTCTTCTCGATAATCAATGAAGCCAGGTTTAATTTCCTCAGCTGTTCCTGCAGAGGCCGGAGATTCATCTATTGAATTAAATCATTATTCCATTGGTAAATTAATGACTTAGATTTTTTTTTGTCTAAGGGGGATGGGGACACAGAAATGAGACACACCATTAACCATGCTAATTTTAATTGGCTTTTAATGGCCAGTGGAGATGAATACTCAGGATTGTTCTGACTGAGGCAAGCTCTAATTTATTTGAAGAAATTAGAATCTAAATTAAAATTTGAATTAATTATTACAACCCACATTAATTTTTAGTGACCATTATAGATCTCAACCTGCAGTGTTGCAGAATTTGAGATTACTGGGTTAGGGAGTAAATTTTCACTGGACCCCATATTCCAAATGTTTCTTATCACTTTAGACATAAGACCATAAGACACAGGAGCAGGAAAAGGCCATCCAGCCCATCACGTCTGCTCCGTCATTCGATCATGGCTCATTTATTTACCCTCTCAACCCTATTCTTCCTCCTTCTCCCTCTATCGAGAAGGAGGGATAACGGGGTTGAGAGGGTTAATAAATCCGCCACGGTCAAATGACCTTTGAAGGCTTTACTAATCAAGAACCTTTAGGTCAACAGTTCACCATTCTATTGAAAGGATGTGACTGTACCTGAGAGGGTGCAGGGGAGATTCACCAGGAGCATCTCCTGAGCCTTAGCTACCTATGATGAGTCCAGACTAGGAGCTTCAGCCCAAAACGCCAACTGGTTATTCCCCTCCATAGATGCTGCCTGACTTGCTGAATTCCTCCAGAATTTTGTTGTGTGTTACTCCATTTAAAAGATATTTGGAGAGACACTTAAGTAGATTACATATCAAAAGTTACTGAAGGTAACAGTATTACTGAAGATTTCCAGCATCTGCGGAATCCCTTGTGTTTGGACCACCTACGCTGGGTTTATGTACCTTGGAGTGGAGGCGGCTGAGACTGAGAGATCTGGTTAGACAAAATTATGAGCATCGCGGACAAAATGTTGGAGGAACTCAGCAGGTCAGCCAGCACTTACGGAGGGAAACAAACACTTAATGCTTTGGGCCAAGATCCTGCATCAGGACCAGTCCTGATGAAGGGTTTTGGCCCGAAATGTCGACTGTTTATTCCTCTCCATAGACGCTGCCTGACCTGCAGAGTTCCTCCAGCATCTTGTGTGCATTGTTCACAATTTCCAGCACCTGCAGAATGTCTTGTGTCTATAAAATTCTGAGGGGCACAGTTAGGAGGGTAGGTAGTGGGAATCGTTTCCCATAGATGGGGTGTCAAAAATTAGAGAGCATAGGTCAAGTTAAGGTGTAAGAAGAGGCTGAGAGGGGATTTAAGAAAGAAGATGGTTGGAATCCGGAGCACACAACTCGGCAGGTCAGGCAGCATCTATGGAAATGAATAAAAAGTCAATGTTTCAGGCTGAGACACTTCACTGGAACTGGAAAAGAATAAAAAATTCTGCCCCTTTCCTTGGTGCCCCTCCCTCTTCCCTTTCTCCTGTGGTCCTCCTGTCAGATTCCTTCTTCTCCAGCCCTTCACCTTTCCCACTCACCTGGCTTCACCTGTTACCTCCTAACCTGTCCTGCTTCCCCTCCCTCCATCCTTTTATTCTGCTATCTTCCCCTTTCCTTTCCAGTCCTGACGAAGGGCCTCGACCCAAAATATTGACTGTTTATTCACTTCCATTAACGGTCCCTGAGCTGCTGAGTTCCTCCAGCATTTTGTGTGTGCGTGTTGCTCTGGATTTCCGGCATCTGTGTCTGAAACACACTGGGTCTCGGCCTGAAACTTCGACTGTACCTCTTCCTAGAGATGCTGCCTGGCCTGCTGTGTTCACCAGCAACTTTGATGTGTGTTGCTTGAATTTCCAGCATCTGCAGAATTCCTCGTGCCTGCATGTGTGGTGGAGACAGGTACTCCCGTAGAGCAACCTTTTTTTATGCCAAGGACCAATACCATTAAGCAAGGGGTCCGTGGACCCCAGGTTGGGAACCCCTGATTGAGATGAGCTGTTGAATCACCAAGGGTAGGGTGTGACTGTAACGTAGTGGTTAGTGTGACACAGGATGTACAATTATGGTTCAATTCCTGCTGCTGGTCGTTAGGAGTTTGAATCCTGTGACCATGTGGGATCCCTCCGCATGCTCCGCTTTCCAAACATATTGCGAAGACGTACGGGTTAGCGCTAGTAAACTGTGGGCATGCTATGTTGGCGCTGGGAGCACGATGACACTTGTGGGCTGCCCCCTGCACACCCACGGACTGTGCTGGTTATTGACGTAAATGACACATTACACTGTACTGAGTGTGGCCAAGTGGTTAAGGCATTGGACTAGCGACCTGAAGGTCGTGAGTTCGAGCCCCAGCCAAGGGAACGTGTTGTGTCCTTGAGCAAGGCACTTAATCACACAGTGCTCTGCGACGACACTGGTGCCAAGCTGTATGGGTCCTAATGCCCTTCCCTTGGACAACATTGGTGTCGTGGAGAGGGGAGACTTGCAGCATGGGCAACTGCTGGTCTTCCATACAACCTTGCCCAGGTCTGCGCCCTGGAGAGTGAAGACTTTCCAGGCGCAGATCCATGGTCTCACAAGACTAACGGATGCCTTAACACTGTACTGTAAAGCTAATCTTTATTTTAGTCAACCTAGAATAATCCTAATAATCCACTCTTAATGTTCTTAATTTTAATCTAAGCAGAAGGCTGCAGGCCAAATAGTGGCAAAGAGGATTAATAGAGATAATTACTTGTGGCTAGTATGCATATGGTGGGCCGAAAGGCCTGTTTCTGTGACTTTAACTGTATGGGAAGTTTGGTGAAGGCTTGCTTAGACCAGAATCAGGATCAGAATCAGAATCTGGTTTAATATCAAACACGAGAAAGCAGGTGCTGGAAATCCAGAGCAACAAGCACAAAATGCTGGAGGAACTCAGCAGGCCAGGCAGCATCTATGGAAAAGAGTAAACAGTCGATGTTTCGGGCCGAGACCCTTCCTCGAGACTGAGAAGGAATGGGAAAGATACCAGAATAAAAAGGTGGGAGTGGGAGTGAAGGGGAAAGAGGCTGGCTGGAAGGTGACGGGTGAAGCCAGGTGGGTGGGAAAGGTCAAGGGCCGGAGAAGAAGGAATCTGATTGTAGAGGAGAGTGGACCATGGGAGAAAGGGAAGGAGGAGGGGACCCAGGAGGAAGTAATAGGCAGGTGAGAAGAAGTAAAAGGTCAGAGTGGGGAATAGAGGAGGGGGGAGTGAATTTCTTAACCAGAAGGAGAAATTGATATTCATGCCATCAGGTTGGAGGCTACCGAGCTGTAATATAATGTGCTGCTCCTCCACCCTGAGGGTGGCCTCATCTTGGCACAAGATTTAATATCACTGGCATATGTTGTCAAATTTGTTGTTTTGCAGCTGTCATACATTGCAATGCATAGTAATTTACAATATGGAGTATATATAAAAATACATTAAAATGAGTAGTTAAAAAAAAGTGTGGAAAAATTGAAGTGGTGCTCAGGGATTCATTTTCCATTCAGAAATCTGATGGTGGAGGGGAAGAAGCTATTCATGAGATGTTGAGTGTGTGTCTTCAGGCTCCGGTACCTCCTCCCTGATGGCAGCAATGAGAAGAGGGGATGTCCTGGGTGATGGAGATAAAGCAGCCCACAGAAACGTTTTTGAGGGAGAGAGTTACTCATGTTGTAACACAGCACCTGTGCATCTATCGCCCCTGGCTGCACTGATGTAGTGGTCAGATGGTGAGGCTGGTATGCTTGATGGCCCTTGTTAGGACCAGAAGCTACATCAGTTATGGCTCAGTGGTAGCACTGTAGTGGTTTTGACTTAGAAGGTCATGGGATCAAGTCCATTCCATGAGATCATAAGACACTGGAGCAGAACTAGATCATTCAGCCCATCAAGTCTGCCCTATCTTTCATTAATGTCTGGTATATTATCTCTCTCAACCCCATTCTCCAGCCTTTTCCCCATAACCTTTGAAGTATTGACGAATCACAAACCTATCAACCTCCTCTTTAACTATACTCACTGACTTGGCCTCCACTGCCACCTGCGGCAATGATTTTCACAGATTCACAACCCTCTGGCTAAAGAAATTCACCTCCATCTCTGTTCTAAGTGGACATCTGATTATTCTGAAGCTGTGCCCTCTGGTCATAGACACCCCCACCAAAATAAACATCCTCTCCACATCCATTCTGTCGAGGCCTTTCAACATTCAATAGGTTTCAGTGAGATTCCCCCCAACCCCATTCTTCTAAACTCCATCGAGTACAGGCCCTGAGTTACCAAATGCTCCTCATATATTAACCCTTTAATTCCTAGAATCACTCTTGTGCATCTCCTCTGGACCCTCTCCAATCTTTTCTTGGATAAGGGGCCCAAAACTGCTCCCAATACTCCAAGTGCAGTCTGACCACTGCCTCATAAAGCCTCAGCAAAACTTCCTTGCTTTTATATTCTAGTCGTCTCAAAATGAATGCTAACATTGCGTTTTCCTTCCTCACACTGACTCAACCTGCAGGGCAGAGGTTCCCACCATAGGGTCCAAGGCGTGAAAACACCTTGGGAACCTCTGCTTTAGGGAATCCTGCAAAAGGATTCCCAGGTCCCTTTGCTCTCCAGAGATTCGGGCAAAAATCTCCATATATCAGTCAAGTCAAGTTTATTGCTATTTGATTATATACATGTATACCGTCAAATGAGACATTTCTGCAGACCAGGGTGCAAAGCACTGTAGTATAGATAACATACATAACACAAAATAACTTATGAAAGGAAGGATGAAATCTATAGATGGATTACATATAAATAAACAAACTAAAGTACATAAATTGTAAGGTACAGAAAAAATTAACCAATGACACTTCGAATGTGACGTTGCGGGGAGTTCAGAAGCCTAACAGCCTGAGGGAAGAAGCTGTTTCCCATCCTGTCCGTTCTTGTCTTTATGCATCGGAGTCTCCTGCCTGATGGTGGAAAGAGGATGCTGGATGGATGGGTGGGATCCTTGGTAACACAGTACAGTGTGGTTGGAGGTGCTAGCGTTCAGAATGAAGCATTAAAAATTGTTATCACCGGTGGTGTACCTCAGGAGTTGGTGCTGGAACCCATAACGTTTATGCCTTATGTAAGGCATGTGAGTGTAGGACATAAGATAAGTGTATTTATAGATGTGGCAGAAAAGCTGGTAGGTGTTATGAACAATCAGAGGGTTGTCAAAGGCTACAGCGGGATAAAGATCAGATGCAATGTTGGGCAGATCGTTAGCAGATGAGGAGATGCATTTTGGAAAATCAAACAGGAGGTGGACGTAAACTGTAAACGGTAGGACACTGAGGATCGCTGTTGAGGACGTGGACATTGAGATCAGTTCTGTAGTTCCTTGGAAGTAGGAGCAGCACAGTAGCATAGATGGTAGCGCATCGCAGATGTGGGTTCAATTCCCGCCGTTGGCTGTGAGGAGTCTGGACCGTGGGGTTTCCTCCCACATTCCTAAGGCATACAGGCGAGGGATAGTGAGTGGTGGGCATCCTACATTGATGCTAGGAGCTTGGCAACACTTGAACGCTGCATCCCAGTACAATCCTCACCGATCTGATTTGACAAGAACAACGTATTCACTGTGCATTCCGATGTTTCCATGTACCTGTGACTACTAACGAAAATCTATCTCTAAAAGTAACAACACAGGTGGGTAGGCTGATGAAACACTATCGTAGGAAAGCAGCATCCATCATCAGAGATCCCCACCATCCAGGCCATGCTCTCTTCTCACTGCTGCCATCAGGTAGAAGGTACAAGAGCCTCAGGACTCACACCACCAGGTTCAGGAACAGTTACTACCCCTCAACTGTCAGGCTGTTGAACTAGAGAGGATAACTACACTCACTTACCCTATCATTGAAATGTTCCCACAAGCAATGGTCTCACTTTAAGGACTCTTTATCTCATGTTCTCGTTATTTATTGCTCTTTATTTACATTTGCATTTGCACAGTTTGTTGTCTTCTGCACTCTGGTTGATCTTTCTTTGATCCTGTTATAGTTACTATTCTATAGATCTGCTGAGTATGCTCACAGGAAAATTAATCTCAGGGTTGTATATGGTGACATGTATGTACTTTGATAATAAAATTTATTTGAACTTTGAACTTGGGAATGAAAACGGCAACCTTGACTTCATTGTTGGAAGCACAGTATATAGTGCTGCAACATTACAGAAGTCCAGTTAGACCAGACTTGGATTATGGTGTAGAGTTCTGGTCACTGTACTGTAGGAACTGGAGATAGTGGCGTGTTTGCTCACCAGGATGTTAACTGGATTGGAGAACTTTAGTTATGGAGAGAGATTGGATGGACTGGGCTTGTTTTCCCTGGTACAATGGAGACTGAGGAATAACTTGATTGACATATATAACATATGAAGGGCTAGAAAGGGATTTCCCATTGTAGGGTATCAAAAACAAGAGGACATAGTTTTAAGGTGAGTGAAAGGAGTTGTAATGGGGATTTGAGGGGAACATTACCTTTCCCACACAAAGAATGTTTGATATAAGACCATAAGATATAGGAACAGAATTAGGCCATTTGGCCCTTCGAGTCTAGTCTGCCATTTCATCATGGCTGATCCATTTTTCCTCTCAGCCCCAATATGTGAAACTTGACGAAGGGCTTCGGCCCGAAATATCGACTGTTTATTCCCTTCTCTAGACTCTGCCTGACCTGCTGAGATTCCTCAGCATTTTGTGTGTGTTACTCTGGATTTCCAGTATCTGCCGAATCTCGAGTTTATGATATGTGAAGCTCGCTGGAACTATAGCGAATACTCCAGCATGATTTTTCTGAGGGTTGTCTTCTGTCATTTCTGTCTGAAATGCTTCAACTATTTTCCTGGCTACTACTGTATTAGAGAACGCAGTCCATGTTATATTTGGCCAGGCGTTTGAGGACAATTACTCCTCTAAGGCCCTGTACTGTGGTTCTGCTCGAATGCCCCTGACTCTCTGAACACTAAGGTTACATCAACTGATTGACGACTAGCTTCAGGCAATCTGAGCTCGCAGTCCCATCTTCTAAGGTCGTGCATCATTGCCAGCTCTGCCTCAGTACATCTGGGTCAGAATGCTGTGTGTTCAAAGATCACACCTGAGATCCAAGCAGCAAAGTTGTCTGACTGGCCCTGAGGGGCTGATGCACTTTCAGAGTTATACTGGGCTCTAGTCTGTTTGTAAAAGTGGATGTAAAATTCTCCCTGGGCTTTCTTTGTGGATGAGATTTGAGCATAGAATATAGAAGAGTGCACCACTGGCACTTCGGCCCATGATGTTGCACCTATCCCACATAGCCCTCCATTTTTCTTACATTCATGTGCTTATCCAGGAGCCTCTTAATCTCCCTAATGTTTCTGCCTCAAACACCACTCCTGACAGTACATCCCACATACCCACCACTTTCTGTGTAAAATACCTACCTCTATATTTTCCCCAAACACCTAAAAGTTCTGGCCCCTTTGTATTAGCCATTTCCTCCCTGGGAAAAGAGTTCCCACTCATTCTATACCTCTTGTCACATTCTACACTTCTATCAAGTCTCCTCTCATCCTCCTTCGCTCCAAAGAGAAAAGCCCTGCCTCACTCGACCCGTTGACATGAGACGCGCTCTCTAAAATCAGGCAGCACATTAGCTTTCACACCACACACACACACACACACACACACACACACACACACACACACACACACACACACACACACACACACACACACACACACACACACACACACACAAAATGCTGGAGGAACTCGGCAGACCAGGCAACATCTATGGAAAAGAGTGAACAGTTGACATTTCAGGCCGAGACCGTTCATCAGGACTGGAAACAAAGAGGGGGTCAGAGTAAGATTCTGTAGGGAGGGGAGGAAGAAGTACAAGTTGGTAGGTGATAGGTGAAACTAGGAAAGGGGGAGGGGGTGAAGTAAAGAGCTGGAAAGTTGATTGGTGAAAGAGAAAGGGCTGGAGCAAGGGGGAATCTGATAGGGGAGGACAGAAGGCCATGGAGGAAAGGGAAGGAAGAGGAGGAGCACTAGAGGGAGGTGATGGGCAGGTGAGGAGAGGAGGTGAGGGAAATGGGAATGGGGAATGGTGGGGGGGGGTAATTTGAGAAACCAACGTTCATGCCATCATTGATTTAGATAAAGCACATTAGCTTTATCTTTAAGTGGAGATAAGCTTCATTTCTCTCATGTATGTTGAAACATCGAAGGATACAGCACGTGAAATGTGTCATCTTCATCAACGACCAATGTGAGGATGTCACCACGCCTCTGGCGCCAACATAGCATGCCCCCAATGTACTAACCCCGACCGTACGTCTTTGGAAAGTGGGAGGAAACCAGAGCAAGCGGCGGAAACCCATGTGGTTGCGGGGAGAATATACAAAATCCTTAGAGGCAGTGGCGGGAATCGAACCCTAGTCGCTGGAGCTGTAAAGCATTGATTTAGCTGCTACCATGCTGTGAACAAACGACCTACCTGTTGTCCTGGCTATTTTTCATCCATTCTTCACCGTTACTAAAGAAATGATCGGGCTGTTTTCCCCTTAATTGTTTGTAGAGAATTGGTGTGTGTAAAAAGGCTATAAAGTTCCCTACATTTTGGGCACCACGGTAGCGTAGCAATTAGTGCAATACCATTACAGCTCGGGAGGGTTGGGGTGAGGGGGTCAGATTTCCAAAGTCATCAGTAAGGAGTCTGTATGTTCTCCCTGTGGAATGTGTGAGTTTCCTCCCACGGTCCACAAACCTACCGGTTAATCAGTGATTGTAAATTGTCCCGTGATTAGGCAAGGGTTAAATCAGGGGATTGCTGGGCAGCACGGCTCGAAGGGCCGAAAGGGCTTTGTACCTCGCTGTATCTCAGTAAAACAATAAAATAAAATTTCAGTAATAATTACTCTTAAAGTTCCTTGCTGTCCGTTAATGTGGTTTTGGACAACCTCAAAACCTTTCCGTTTTAAAGTCCTGTTCCTTTATAAGAGCATCAGTCGGCATTGTTAGACAAACAGGAGCTGCTCTCTTTTTCTGCCATGTCCTCTCTCCTGGACGTGTTTACTGGGATGGCGCAGGGGGAACCTACCCAGCACGTGTCGTGTTGCAGCTGTTAGTTCTGCTCCCTCAGAGCTCTGGGGACGTGGGTTCAAGCCTGACTCAGGTGCAGTCTGAGTGGAGTTTATGGGCTCTTCCTGGATTTCCCCAGGTGCACCAGCTTCCTCCCACACCCCCCGGTTTATTGGCTGTTGTAAACAATCCCTTAATGTCGGTCATGTGGCAAAAGAATTAAAGAGGAGTTAAGGGATAGAGAAATAAAGTTGCAGGCCTAAAATAAGACATAGGAGCAAAATTAGGCCATTCAGCCCATCAAGTCTGCTCCTCCATTCGATCATGGCTGTATTATTTTCCCTTTCAACCCCACTTTTCTGCCTTCTCCCCATAACCTTTGATGCCCTTACTAATCAAGAACCTATCAACCTCTGCTTTAAATATGCCCAACGACTTGGCCTCCCAATCCCTCCGTGACTATGACAGGGGACGCGAGATTCTGCAGATGCTGGAAATCCGGAGTAACATACACAAAACACTGGAGGGGCTCAGCAGGTCAGGCAGCAGCAGTCCTGATGAAGGGTCTCAGCCCAAAACATTGACTATTTATTGCCCTCCGTAGATGCTGCCTGACCTGCTAAGTTCTTCCAGCATTTTGTGTGTGTTGCAAAGCACAGGGGAAATTGGGATTGCCCTGTTGGGAGGGACGTGGATGATCCGCATTGCCACCGTCTATGGTCCAGTAAATATGTCAAGTTTTCATTGCCTGGGAGTGCAGCAGATATCATAAGAGCCACACGACGAGGCGATCAGTAGAATCCCATCACAATCTGAGAGCTGAGGCAGGAGGCGCAGGTCTCCAACTATACACAAAGACTGACGATCAATGTGCAAAACAGGACAATCTCTGCAAATACAAAACAAAGTCATAATGAAATAATAAATAATATTGAGAACATGAGTTGTAGAGTCCTTGAAAGTGAGTCCATAGGTTGTGGAATCAGTTCAGAGTTGAACCATAACCGCACCATGATAGGCAGGATCTAAAGGTTGCAGGGTATATTTATGAGTGAACTTTAAGGGTCCTTACAAGGTTCAGGAAACACTAGGTCAGGTTGAGGCCATTCTGCCTGTTGAGTCTGTACTGTTCAGCAATTTGGAACATGAGTGATCTGTACCTCAGTCCCCATTGCATGTTTTTGCTCAGTAAGCCTTTGTGCCCTTAATTGAAAGAAAAATCTGTCGACTTTAATCTTGGTGATCCTTGTCTTGTTGTCCCTCATTACTCATAGCATTTTCTTTGTGTTTCGGAGTGTTCCGTTGTCCTTTATAAGGGAAAAAAATCCTCTCTGAGTTCTCTCCTTGACGCAGATGCTCATCTGAGAATATAATTATCTACCTCATTAAATATGTTAAACTGCTTTGATTAAATCACCTTCATCTCCTAACTTCAAGAAAACACAAGCCTTTTATTTACTTGTGGAGTCCAGAACCAGAGGCCACAGTTTAAGAATAAGGGGTAGACAATTTAGAACGGAGTTGAGGAAAAACTTTTTCATACAGAGGGTTGTGGTTCTGTGGAATGCTCTGCCTCAGAAGGCAGTGGAGGCCAATTCTCTGGATTCTTTCAAGAAAGAGTTAGATAGAGCTCTTAAAGATAGCGGAGTGAAGGGATATGGGGAGAAGGCAGGAAAAGGGTACTGATTGTGGATGATCAGCCATGATCACAGTGAATGGTGGTGCTGGCTCGAAGGGCTGAATGGCCTACTCCTGCGCCTATTGTCTATTGTCTATTGTGACTCCTAGATGCAGTACCATTACTGAGAGACCCACATGAGTTGTGGTGCTTGGGGAAGGTTTTACTGGCCAATGGTTCCATTTCATATCAGAGAACGTATACAGTGTACAACTTGAAATTCTTACTCTTCACAGACATCCATGAAATGAAAGCAAAACCCCCAAAGAATGAATGAGAGAGAAATGTTGGAACCCCAAAGCCCCCTTCCCTTCCCATGCACAAGTAGCAGCAAAGCACCAATCCTCCCCCTACCAAACAAGTGATAGCAAAGCCCCCCAAGAGAGCATGATCTAGAAAAAAGAACATAGCTCATCCCAACACTTTGACATGCCATAGACTCTTTCTCTCTCAGTGTCAAAGGAGAGAGAGGTGTCACTCCTGTCACACCGAGAGGGAGACCCACAGCTCACTGTTTTGAGAGAATGGACAGCCCTTTTGGAGTTGCAACCCGACCCACAGGGCACTGGACGTGGGTGGGTGGGGATGAATGTCTTCCGGTTCAGGGGGTTGATGTCAGTGGCCGCTCCGGGGATGTGAGCCGCTGATCCAGGTTGAGCAGAGGGGCTGCGGCATTGTCGGTGTCCCCTTCACGTAATGAGATTTTAAACAGGAGATTCTGCAGGTGCTGGAGATCCAGAGCAACAGACACGAGATGCTGGAGGAACTCAGCAGGTCGGACAGCATCTGCGGAGAGGAATAAGCAGCTGATGTTTTGGGCCGAGGCTCTTACCAGGACTTGAAGGGAAGTTGGGGTGGGGGGAGATGCCAGAATAAAAAGGTGGGGGGAGTGGAAGGAGATCAAGCTGGCAGGTGATAGGCAAAACCAGGTGAGGGGGAAGCAGCGGCAGGGATGAAGTAAGAAGTTGAGAGGTGATAGGTGGAAGAGGTAAAGAAGAAAATATCTGATAGGAGAGGAGAGTGGACTATGGGAGAAAGGGAAAGGAGAGGGGCACGAGAAGGAGATGATTGGCAAGTGAGGAGAAGAGAAGGGGGTCAGAAGGGAACCAGTATGGAGAATGGATATACAATACTACTGGGCTTCCAGTTGAAAGCAAGAAATCCATTGATACCATCTTGAACAGCAACTGGGGAGCCCGAGGCCCACTGAGATGCTGATTATCTTGTCGTTATTGCTTTGCTAGCTGTGGAGGATTGTTGTGCAAAAGATTATCAGTGTTGCCATCGGTTCATTATTGTCAAATGTACCAAGATACAGTGAAAAGCTTATTGTGCAATACTGTTCATTCAGATCAGATCATTACACGGTGCATTGAGGTAGGACAAGGTAAGACAATAACAAAATGCAGAATAAAGTCTAAAAGCTACCAAGAATGTGCACTGCAAGTAAACAATGAGGTGCAAGATCATATTGAGGTAGGTTATGAGGCTAAGAGTCTATCTTATTTTACAAGAGGCTTGTTTAAGTGTCTGATAACAGTAGTACAGAAGCTGTTGTTGAGCCTGGTGACATGTACTTTCAGGTTGTATTTTCTGCCTGATAGGAGAGGGGAGAAAGAGAATGTCCGGGGTGGGTTGTGTAATTGATTATGCCGGCTGCTTTAATGAGGCAGAGTCCATGGAGGGAAGGCTGGTTCCTGGGCAATTTCTTGTGGTCATGTGCAGAGCAACTGCCACCAAGCCATTATACATCCAGACAGAATGCCTTTCATACGACCGTAAAACATAAGAGCAGAATTAGGCCATTTGGCGTGTCAAATCCGTTCTGCCATTCCATCATGGCTGATTTATTATCCCTCTCAACTGCAGTCTCCTGCCCCGACAAATCAAAAACATATTAACCTCCACTTTTAATATACCCAATGACCTGACCTTCACAACCTTCTGTGGCAATGAATTCCACATACAGCATTCACTGCCCTCTGGCTAGAGAAATTCCTCCTCGTCTCTGTCCTAAATGGACATCCCTCTATTCTAAGGCTGTGCCCTCTGGTCCAAAGCTCCCCTACAATAGGAAACATCTTCTCCCCATCCACTCTATCCAGGCCTTTCAATATTTGATAGGTTTCTATGAGAGCACCCCCCCCCCGCCCCATTCATCTAAACTCTAGTGACTACAGGCTCAGAGCCATCAAACACTCCTCGTATGTTAACTCTCTCATTCTTGAAATAATTCTCGTGAACCTCCTCTGGAGGTTCGATGATGAATCAATAAAAATTGGTCAGGGTGCACGGGGCTTCGCCAAATTTCTTTAGCCTCCTGGCCTTGGAGCTTTTTTGACCATGACATCTACATGGCTGGCCATTTCAAAAGTACTTCGTGGCTGCAAGGTATTTTGAGACACGCTGAAAGGAGTATAGAAGGTGCAGGTGCTATAGGAATGCAGCACCTTTTCTTTCCAGCCCCTGCTTCCGACTGTGGGTAAGGGTGTCTGACCATGGTTGAATGTGAGTTTGAAGCTTGCCCAAACATTGTGTCTTTATACTTTCCTTAAAACAAAATATAATGCAATATAGCTTTGGTCCTGATTTATTGGGCTGAGAATAAGTTGGAGGAGAGAAATCACTGCACAGAACAGAGCAATACCTGTAACAGTAATCTCCACCTCCAAAATTCCCGACCTCAAGACCAATCATAATCTGTTGAGCAGACTGCTGGAGAGGAGGTGAGGGTGACGGGCTTGATATCAAGGTGGCACCTGACAATGATCTTCCTCCCCTCGTTGGTTCATCACTTCTTGTTTCCATCTCAGGCAGTGGAATAACCCTGAGAATAGAAAGGTGTAGCAGATGTGTGTGTACGACACATGCCCTCTTCTCACTGCTACCATTAGGAAGGAGGTACAGAAGCCTGAAGGCACACTCTCAGCAATTCAGGAACACCGTCTTCCCCTCTGCCATCCGATTTCTAAATGGTCATTGAACCCATGAATATTACCTCACTACTTCTTTAAACATTTCTGTTTTTGCACTATTTATCTTAATTTAACTATTTAATATACATATATTCTTCCTGCAGTTCATTTTTTCTCTATATTATCATATATTGCATTGTACCGCTGCTGCTAAGTTAACAAATTTCATGACAGATGCTGATGATATTCACAATCTGAATCGGGTTTAATATCACTGGCTATGTTGTGAAATTTGTTAACTTAATGGCAGCAGTACAATGCAATATATGAAACATAAGGAAAAAACAATTATGGTAAGTATATATACATATACAGTATATGTATATTAAATAGTTAAATTAAAAAGTGCAAAAACAGGAAAAAAAAGTGAGGTAGTATTCATGGGTTCAATGTCCATTTAGGAATCAGGTGTCAGAGGGGAAGAGGCTGTTTCTGAATCACTGAGTGTGTGCCTTCAGGCTCCTGTACCTCCTTCCCGACAGTAACAATGAGAAGAGGGCATGTCCTGGGTGCTGGGGTCCTTAATAACGGACATGGCCTTCCTGAGGCACTGTTCCCCGACGGTGTCTTGGGTACTATGGAGGCTAACTCTCGTGCTGCAGCTGACTAATTTTACAACTTTCTGTAGCTTTTTATGATCCTGTACAGTAGCCCTCCCCCCATACCAGGCAACGATGCAGCCACTCAGAATGCTCTCTATGGTACATCTGCAGAAGCTCTCGAGTGTTTTAGGTGACGAACCAAATCTCCTCAAGCTCCTAATGAAAAATAGCCATTTAATATATGATATTAAACCTCCGATTCTGAATAAACAGGGAGTGATTCTTGAACCTCTAAATTTCAATTTAGTCCAACCTCTTTTTCTCCACATTCAGTGACAATATCTTGGCCGGTAACCCCATCGTCAACATCTTGGGGTTACCACTGTCCAGAAAGTTAACTGTATCTACAGAAGCATGTCACGAGCTGAATACCTTCGGCTCCTGACTCCCTGAAGTCTTTGCGTTCGCTTCTTGGGATTGCAATGGAATTCTCGCTGACTTCCTGGCTGTGTGTCTCGTACACTATCCAAAAAGTCAGTAGCATCCAAAGTAAAAGTCAAAGTCAGAGTGCATAAATCTATTATCGGAGTACGTATATATCGCCATATACTACCCTGAAATCCATTTTCCGGCAGGCACTCACGGGAAAATAAAGAAATGCAATACAATTTATGAAAAGCTATGCATAAATAAAGACTGACAAGCAAGCAATGTACAAAAGGAGACACATAGTGCAATAAAAACATACTGTGAACAGAGTTGTAGAGTCCTTGAAAGAGGGTCTGTAGGTTGTGGAATGAGTTAGTAATTGAGGTGAGTGAAGTTATCCACACTGGTTACATCCAGGTAAAACCCAATGCACCACCTTCTGTATTCCCACACCACAAGCAGCCAGTGTGTGTTGTGTGTGTGCGATCTACAAATTGAACTGCATTTAGCTGCTCTGACAGCATCTCCCAAACCTTCAACTTCTACCAAGTAGGAGAAAGGTAGAAGGTGCATGTGAACACTACCAACTACAGCCACCCCCCCAACAAATACATACCATTCTGACTTGGAAATTCATCTTCAGTCCTTCATTATTGCTGGGGTCTAATCTTGGAGCTCCCTCCCTCATAGCTCTGAGGCAGCTACAGTAGTCCAAGAAGGTGACTCTCCTCCAGCTGTCAAGGGAAATTGAGGGTGGACCATAAATGTTGAAGTCGGAGGTGATGCTCACCTCATATCCCAGGAGTGCCAGGAAATTAATGAAGATACCTGATAAAGATAGAACATAGACCTCATAACATGAATATATTTTTAAAGTTTCACAAGCTACCAATGAATAATTTCTTCTAATTATTGAATTCTGTTATTAAAAAACCCCTTTGTGACATTGTTCTTGCCCTTTGACCAGATAATGTCCAATGTCAGGTTTGAGGATGCAGGTTTAGAGTGATGGGCAAAGGACATGGGGGGGATACGAGGAAACGCTCTTTTAGTGCAGAAAGAGGTGATGATCTGGAACTCAACTTCCGATGAGGGTGGTGGACATAGAATCAATCAGGGTTTTCAGAAGGGAAATGGATTGGAGCTCAAGGAAAAAATAAGTTGCAGGATTATTGAGGAATGAACTAGGAATGGGGCCATCTAGGCTGGTCTTCTCGGAGGTGGTGAAAAGTTGATGGTCTCTTGTGCTGTAACAATTCTAGGTTTGCGTGACTGGTTCACCAGTGCAGTGTGAATTGTGAGCAGAATGTCATTGGTTCACTTTGAGAGGCCCAGACCCCTGGCATGGACTCTCCTTAAGATTGGATTGGGAGAATAGACTGAGGGACAGCTTTCATGGTGCTGCTCTAATTCTGCCACAGCAATGGACAAACTGAGAAATCGGGCTCGTGCTTCACATTCTGTGCTTTATTGGACACAAGCTGATTCGCATCCCTCAATAGAGAAATTCCCCATTTCTGGTTAGTTTTCCAATTGATCTTGGAGAATCTGGTGTAAAGCCACTCCCACTAAACATTTTTATTTTATATTTTTTATTTACTTAGAGATACAACACAGAAAAGGCCCTTCCAGCCCCTCGAAGCCAGCAACCCCTGACATTCCCCAATTTAGCTTTAGCCTAATCACGGGACCATTTACAATGACCAATTAACCCTACTAACCGGTATGTCTTTGGACCAGGGCAGGAAACTGGAGGAGCCAGAGAAATCCCACGCATTCCCTGGGGAGGTACATTATTGTGCAAAAAGTCTTAGGCACATATATATAACTAGGGTGCCTAAGACATTTACACAGTACTGTAGTGATTTTATATATCGCGCTGTACTGCTGCTGCTACAAAAAAACAAATTTCATGACATATGTGAGTGATGATAAGCCTGATTCTGATATGGGTCTCTGTTGTCGACTGAGAGTGGGAAGGGGGCAGGGTGAGTGGAATCATGGTTGGGGAAAACGGGTCACCCCCCCATCCCACCACTTCTTCTCTGCTGCCTGTCCCACACCCCTCCCATGACTCTCCACCCTCACCATTCCCAATATCCTTTGCTCCCGTCAGATTTACAAGCCCACTCTCCACTCCACATTGCCAAATACAGTGCTGTGCTAAAGTCTTAGCCACTCTTGAGATATATATAAATTAGCCATGATGGAATATTGGAGCAAATTCGATGGGCCAAATTCTGCTCCTAAGTCTTAAGATCTAATGGTTATATTTTAACTTATTGTTGGAAATAGCAGATGTGACACTAGCAATAGCATCTGCCTCCAGTTGCCCTGAAACTTGGGCCGAATGTTAAATTAACAAAATAATTTTTAAAACTTCCCCAAAAGAGAGCAAATTGATTATCGCTATATTTCAATTATGTTATTAGATTCCTCCTAATAGTACTGGTTAAGAGATCTCAGTACTAGGTTGTCTGTGAGCTTTAAAAATAGGTATCACAACACAGAAACACACTTTTCAGTCCAAGACATCCATGGTGACCAAGATGTCCAATCTAAGCTAGTCCGATTTTCCCACTTTGGGGCCCATATCCCTCTAAGCCTTTCCTATCCACATACTTATTCAAATGACTTTTAATTGTTGTTATTGTATCTGCCTCAAGTACTTTCTCTCGAGCCTCGTCCCATAGTTTTCCATGACGTTTCAGTTCTGACTAGGTCAGCTATGTCCCAATATGACATTTCCTGTCAGATTCCAAAAGGAACAAGAAAAAAAACACAACTGGTATATAATTTTATAAAAAGCAAGGTCATTGTCTTTCAAAATTATCATTATGTGCCGTGTCATATGACGTGGGCGATCACGGTCTTCCTTCTTGTTCTTCTTGGGCCTTTGGCTCCCAGTGGACGACCTGATGACCTCCCGTCTCCGTCATCAAAAGTTAGATGGTACGGTTAGAGTTCATCAGTGTTTCTGTAACCCATTGTGCCCGCTGTACTAAACAGCTTCACAGGAGCCCTGTTGGCCAGCCTTACCCATTTTCATCTCTCACGATGGGGATGTAGGGTTGGACTCTGAGAGGCAATAATGGTCTTTCATCTGTCTTTAATCTGCTCTTCCTGTGGGAAAGACCCCCTACAAGCTGTGGTTCTTATTCTTTTCTCTGCCCACAACCATGATTGTTCTTGGCAAATTTTTCTGTAGAAGTGGTTTGCCATTCCCTTCTTCTAAGTGGTGTCTTTGCAAGACGGGTGACCTCAGCCATTATCAATCCTCTTCAGAGATTGTCTGCCTGGCATCAGTGGTCGCATAACCAGGACTTGTGATATGCATCGGCTGCTCAAATGACCACCCACCTCCTGCTCCCATGGCTTCACGTGACCCTGATCAGGAGGCTAAGCAGGTGCTACACCTTGCCCAAGGGTGGCCTGCAGGCTAGCGGAGCGAAGGAGCGCCTCACACCTCCTTTGGTAGAGATGTATCTCCACTCTGCCATCCAAACCGTCTGAAAGACTTGTGGCAAGTGGCCTTTGGGATTGGAATGTGATGTAAGACACAGTTAATGTGATAGCTGCTGCTTTGTTTTTCTGGTGCACAGTTTCCTCACTTCTCAGGAGCTAATCCCGTGTCTTCACAGCTTCCTTCAATAAGGGCAGTGAGTTGGTTGAGTTTGTGGGTATTTTGTAGTATTGGTTCTCCTGTTTGCCCAGCAGGAGGCTTATTTCATTGATTCCCCTTCATCTGTCAGTCCCATCAAAGGCATCTTCTGCTCTTCCTGTTACTGCACACTGCCTCATCGGTGTTGTACTGGGCTATACCGTACAGCCTGTTCAGCTCATCCCATAATACTCATATTGTCTGACCGCTGCTTAACTATATATCTCTGCAATCTATTACCAGAGGTAGGCCACTAGTGGGTGGGTTCAGGCTTCCAGTATTCCATGGTTGGGATTTCCCAGAAAGGGTCTAGTCATTGGTAGCATAGAGGTTAGAAGGGTATCAGGGGTGATCTGTAGATATCCCACCAGCAGGTAATTCTCCCATTGCTGAGAATTGCCTTTGCGTTAAGTTGAATAGGTTTAAGTAGAGCCAATCCACCAGGAAATCTCTAATTCCACCTGGAGCAGTACTGGCATCCCAGTCTCTCCCTTCCCTTAATGGTATTGGTTGTTCTCTGCCAGTGAAGGTCACGCCAAAGTCCGCCAGTGTGCCTCTTGGCAGGTCAACACAGGAGGCATATTGAGTACGTGGTTGGGGGGGGGGGTAACCGCAGATCCCAGTGCCGTGCACTGCCAAGTGAGAGACGGGGAGCCTTTTGTTTTGGAAACGAGGAGAGGAGGAACACGACAGGATCGAGTAAAACGAAAGCCCTTGACGTTCTTTCTGTCAGTGGTTTGTGGTTCATATGTACGTGCTGTTTTTTGTATAGAGTGTGCGGTGCTGTTATATCGGCATGGATGCATGACTGGGTGTGAATGATGTTAGCACAACTGACTCTGAGACATCTTAACTCGCTGGCAGAAGTCCCCATTTCGAAAAACCCTCTTGTCCAGGAGATTTTGGGGAAAGATTTCATGGAGCTGTATTTTGTTGCTTTACGTTCATTGATTTATATAGATTTATTATTTTACTTATTTGCATTTGTTTAGAGATACAGGGTGGAATAAGCTCTCCCGGCCTTCAACTCCCGATTTCACCCTAATTTAATCACGGGACAATTTACAAACAACCAATTACCCTGCTAGCCATCTGCATTGGACTTCGAGGCAAGCGGTCCTGGGTTCGAATCTGGCCAGCTCCTTGCTCACTTTCCATCCGTGTTCTGCATAGCAGCTCGGCCTCATTAAAAAAGAAACAGACAAAAACGCTAAAGAAATGGCCAGATGTGTCACAAGGAACAACACATCGACTTACTAATCTGCACGTCTCTGGACTGTGGGAGGAATCCGGGTGAGCCGGAGAAAATCCACGCGTTCCACGGGGTGTACGTAAAGAGGACGCTGGGTTTGAACCCCAAACTCTGACGCCCCCTAGCTGTAATAGTGTTGCGCTCACTGCCTCGCCACCATTGTGTTAGGAGAGGCAAAGAGAAAGGGGCCCATTTCCCCCAGGAAAGAAATCAATTCCTTGGTGCACAAACTCAGATCCTGAGTCAAAGGATTACAAGAGAGTTGAAAAAGCATATAAATGCCCAAAATACTAGTTAAAAAGTGTGGGCACGTGGCCAAGTGGATAAGGCACTGGACTAGTGACCTGAAGGTCGTGAGTTCCAGCCCCAGCAAAGGCAACGCGTTGTGTCCTTGAGCAAGGCAACTTAATCACACATTGCTCTGTGACGACACTGGTGCCAAGCTATATGGGTCCTGATGCCCTTCCCTTGGACAACATCGGTGTCATGGAGAGGGGAGACTACCTGTCTTCCATACAACCTTGCCCAGGCCTGCGCCCTGGAGAGTGAAGACTTTCCAGGCGCAGATCCATGGTCTCGCAAGACTAATGGATGCCTAAAACTAGTTAAAAAAAGTAAGAAACCATGGAAAAAAACCTCTCCCTACATGTATTTTCACATAGGACTTGGTGATTAACTGGAGACCAAGGCAGTTTGCTGCGCTGAACTATTTTAGCCTCTGTGTATTGAACTCCGCCACTGAAATGTGGCTGCATTAGCACTTGCAGTGAGTACGATGAGCACGTGTGACAATATTGCAAGCTTAATTGAGTTTACCCTGCATCGGTCCGTCCCGTCACTGCATCTTCTGCTCTCGTGACTGCAGACTGCGGAGTTCCCTCTGCCTCGTCTGTGTTGTGCTGGGCTATACTGTACAGCATCTATATAACTGAGATACTGAGATATACCCTACCACCTCCTACTGAATCCGTTACAGACAAGCAGGTTGTGAGTGTGGCCAATGAGAGGATTCTACAAAAGATGAAATGAGGATAATGAACGTGAACCCTTAACAAGTCCACCTGAAGTTCTAGTTGCCATAACAGTGGGTTGTGCAAAAAGATCTCCCAGTGATAGAGTATTCCTCAAGGGGTGCTTTACCGAGATTGGAGTGATGAAGGATTTATAGAGGAACTTCATGGGACAGTATAGAGAGAGCTTTACTCTATATCTAACCTCTGCTGTCCCTGTGTTGAAGATGGGACACTATAGAGCAGGGGCTCCCAACCGTTTTTATGCCATGGACCAATACCATTAAGCAAAGGGTCCGTGGAGCCCCAGGTTGCAAACCCCATGGAGAGGAAGATTCATTCTGTAATCTAACCCGTGTGGTCACTGCCCAGGGCAGTATAGAGGAGGCTTCAAATCATAAACACAAGAAAATCTGCAGATGCTGGAAATCCAGAGCAACACACACAAAATGCTGGAGGAACGCAGTGGGCCAGGCAGCATCTATAGAGAGGAAGAAATAGTTGACGTTTCAAACCAAAACCCTTCAGCAGGACTGGAAATGAAGGGGGAAGAAGACAGAATCAGAAGGCAGGGGGAAGAGAAGGAGTTTAAGCTGGCAAGTGATAGGTGAAGCCAGATGAGGGGGAAGGTGGCTGAGGGGGGAGAACGAAGTGAGAAGCTGGGAGGTGGTAGAGGGAAGATGGAATCTGATGGGAGAGGATCAGAGGAGAAAGGGAAGTTGGAGAGGCACCAGGTGAAGGTGATGGGCAGGTGAGGAGAAGGGAAGGGATCAGACGGGGGGCCACAGTGGGGAATGGAAGAAGAAAAAAGAAGGGAGGGGAAAGAAACTACGAAGTTAGAGGCTATCAAGTTGGAGGCTACCTAGTTGGAATATGACGTGATGCTCCTCCAACTTGAGAGTGGCCTCACTGGGCAATAGGGAAGGCCAAGGACTGACATGTTGGAATGGGACAGTTAAGTACCTTAGTCTCTCTCCCCAGGATATGTTCAATGGGACAGAGTGGAGGGAACTTTGTACCTAACCTGTACTGCCCCTGCCCTGAAATGTTTGGTGGAACAGCTTAGGTGGGATTTTATTCGATACCTAATGGGCTGTCTCGCCGAGGAGTATTTGATGGAGTGCAGACCTTACTGTCTGTGTACAGTTAAGGTACGGGTTTCACAGAGAGTAGCATGACACTATTACAGCTTAGGGCATCAGAGTTCAGAGTTCAATCCCAGCATCCTCTGTAAGAAGTCTCTGTACGTCGCCCTCCCCTCCCCGCGGATTACGTGGGTTTTCTTTGCATTCTCCAGTTTCCTCCCACGGTCCAAAGATGTACCAGTTAGTAAGTTCATTGGTCTTTGTAACTTGTCCAGTGATTAGGCTAGGGTTAAATAAGTGGGTTGCTGGGCGGTGCAGATTGAAGGGTGAAAAGGTCTATTCTATGCTGTATCTTTAAACAAATAAATAGATAGATGGATAGTTGGATTGATGGATAGATAGATAGACAGGTAGATGGACAGATGAACTAATGGATAGATAGATGGATTTGATAGATAGATAGACAGGTAGATGGACAGATGGATCAATGGATAGATAGGTAGATGGATAAATAGATAGAGAGATAGATGGATACATAGATACATAGAAAAATAAAATATTTGATGTTAATCTGACTTTTATCTTGTGACATGTCTTTCTTGGGAAGGCTTGACATGACAGCAACTTGAATTAGTGTGGAAGGTTCCTTTCACAATTATTAATCAAGGTAAAACAACTTGATTATTACCTTTTTTCTGGTGGCATCTTGTTCACCATTATTAATGGTGGCCTGCCATTACCGTACTGACAAGGTAGAGGGCTGCTACTGAGGTGGTTATCCTTCGGTGTGTCCGGACCAAACGTACCACTTCCTTTCACTCTCCCTTCAAAAGTACATTTGCCATCTGCTCCAGAAATATGTCCAAAAACGTTCCAGTTAGTAGTTTAATCAGTTATTGTAAATTGTCCTGTGACTAGGCAGGTGTTAAATAGGCAGGTTGCTGGGCGATATGACTTGCTGGGCCAGAAGAGCCTGTTTTGCAATGCATCTCAATGAAGAAATACTATTTGGAACCAGGAATGCTCTAGATCCAATTGGATTGGATCTGGGCTGGGCTGAAATTAAAAAGGTTTACCTTTTCCTCTAACCGAGCTCCCACCAGTTAGCCTAAGGGAGCCAGCATTCTTTTAGAGCATGGAAAGGATATCTATTGAATGGCTGAATAGTTCAGTGGTTAGTACTGCTGCCTTGCGTTTCTAACCACCTGGATCCAATCCTTCTCCCCCACCCCCCACTCCAATGCACTGAACACCATCACAAGCAATAAACAGATAAATATGTTGCCTTGGTACAGGTTGAATCAAAAATGACTGCAAATGCTGGAGATGAAAATAAAACCCTGGAGGAACTCAGTAGGTTGGGCAATAGAAAGTCCATGTTTCAATTTGGGATCATCATCTAAAACTTGAGTATCCATTTTCTTCCGCAGATGCTGCCTGACCCGCTGAGTTCTTCCAGCATCTTGTTTTTTTTAAAACTTCAGATCCCAGCATCTTCAGTCTCTTCTGCTTCCCAGCAGCAAGTACTGTCTGTGTGGACAGGCTGTGATCGAAAGGCTTTCCCCAGGTGCTCTGGGTTCCCCTCACACCCTAAAGACATGAGAGTAAGTTAATTGGCTTTGGCGAGTTACCTATTAATTATGTATGTTGTGCCATGTCATATGACATGGGTGATCATGGTCTTTCCATGACAATGATTGTTCCTGGCAAATTTTTCTGCAGAAATTATTTGCCTTTTCTTTCTTCTGGGCAGCATCTTTACAAGACGGGTGACCTCAGCCTTTATCAATACTCTTCAGAGATTGTCTGCCTGTTTTCAGTGGGTCACATAACCAGGACTTGTGGTACGGACCAGCTGCTCATACAACCATCCATCACCTGCTGCCATGGTTTCACATGCCCCTGATCGGAGGGGCTAAGCAGGTGCTCCAACTTGCCCAAGGGTGACCTGCAGGCTAGCGGAGGGAAGGAGTGACATATCTCCACCCCGCCACCCAACCTATTAAGTGTAGGTGGGCGGAAAGAGAATCAGAGTGAGGTTGACGGGCTTGTGAATAGGTCAAAGGTGAAAACGTCAGAAACGGAATGATGGGAATGCTGTGACAGCTGGTGTAAAATTATCGGCCCAAGTCACCCTCCATGTCGTAAGATATAAAATAAAAGGGGCGCCACACTGGCATAGCGGTTATAGCTCAGGGTGTCGGAGTTCGGAGATCAATCCCCACGTCCTCTGTAAGGAGTCTCTGAATGCGCAGGTTTCCTCTGGGTTCTCTGGTTTCCTCCCACAGTCCGAAGACGAACTGGATAGTAGGTTAATTGGTCATTGTAGGTTGTCCCGTGATTAGCTTAGGGTTAAATCGAGGGTTGCTGGGTGGCGTGGCTCGAAGGGCCTATTCTGAGATGTATCAATAAAAATTGAAAAAAGTCATTAGCTTCTTTGAACGTGAGTGAAACGTTCCGATTCACTTGACAGATTCACATTGACTATTGAGTAGCATACTGGGGACCCGGAATTTTGAATCATACAGGTGGAAGTACTTCTCTCTTTAGAAAAGACTTCAAAAAACCTGGCCGGCAGTGGAGAGCAGAGCCCTCGCGCCTTCTTCTCTCCGAGAGTACGCCTGCGTAGACTTGCCCCAGAGAGTTATCCTTGTCTCAGAGTCCAGATCTCTCACTCATTATATTGGTGACTGTTCAAAAAAATGCTCTCTTCTCTTCTTTTTTGAAACCCAAGGTTATGAAAAGTCGAGGAGCCTAAACAACATATCTGGCATGAGTGGGAATGCGCTGCGATTGTCTCCTGTCACCTCGCCATTCAACTCACCCTGTGCACTGAGGCGACCCCAGTCACCCATCCCATCCATCTTGTAGCATGGACAGAAAAGAGTGGGAAATATTTTTTTAGGGAAATATATATATATAAATATATATATATGTGTGTGTGTATGCATCTATATCTATATAGGTATATATAGATATATATATCTTTAGGACAATGAAAAGCATTTACAAAGAATACGAAACAATGGCATCATTGTTTGGACAATAGGTTGCATATACCAAATGACGAATCAAGCATCTTTTGATTGATGGAAAAAAATAAACTGGTTAAATTTGTGCCAAGATGTTGGCTTATTCGAGGAAAACACTCATAACCCAGTCCCTCTTGCCACCGACATGGACAGTAAGGTGGAATTTCTCTATTTTTTTGTAACAGAAAGGACATTTCCACAGCCACTTCCTTGCCCTCTTCCTCCCCTCTCCTCCCCCTCCCCCCCAGCCTGTCTCTGCACCTCTTACAGGATTGAGAAAGTCAGGACCAAGGTTGACTTGGCCAAGGGATGGGAGGCGAGATTCAGATTTCTCCGCACAGCTACGTCACCTTTTGATTGTGCAAAATGATACACTCAGGATCGAAGAACTGCACACAACCACACACACACACACACAACCGCATTCAGACACACACACGTACGTAGGCACACACTCACACAACCACACACACACACACACAAACACACACACACTCACACACACACACACACACACACACACACACACAAACACACACACACACACACACACACACACACACACTCACACAACCACACACACAAACACACTCACACACACACACACACAAACACACACAAACACACACACACTCACACACACACACACACAAACACACACACACACACTCACACACGTACGCTCACACACTCACTCACCCACATACACTCACACATGCACACACACTCATATACTCAACACACATGCGCACGCACACACAGACACAGGCGCGCACACACACACACGCACACACACACACACACACACACACACAACCACACGCACACACACACACACACACACACACACAACCACACACACTCACACACGTACACTCACACACACCCTCACCCACACACACTCACACATGCACACTCACACACTCATACACACACACTCAACACACATGCACACACACTCATATACTCAACACACGCGCATGCGCACACTCACACACACGCACACATACACTCACACACTCTCTCTCTCTCTCTCTCTCTCAGAGTGAAAAGTCAGTGCAAATGATCTTCTGATCTAGTGCAGTGGGGTTCTCTTCCCTCCCGACCACGCCTTCTCCCCCATCCCAATGCATGGAACTCCATTGCAAGCAATAAGCAGATGAATACGTTGCCTTGGTGCATGTTGAACAAAAGTAAACAACAGCAAGAAAAAAAAATGTTTCTTTTTTTTTATAAGAGAAAAATATATGTTCTGTCTAAAGTGGAGTGTTCAGCCTCGACTGCTGCATGCCTGTTATGCAAGAGCGAGGTGAGATCAAAACTGTCCCTGAGCCTTTTTTTGCTCTCTTCTCTACTCACAGATAATTATAAGGACAGTCCAGTGATTTCTAGATACATGCAACTGGAGGCCGTCACGGTCAACTAGTGATTCCCATCCCTCACCCGTCTCCAGCACAACTTTCCCCTTGTTCCTGTATTCTCCTCTCCTACCTTTGCTCTGGCCCCTCCCTTGCTCCCCTCCATCACGTTCCCAGCCTCCTCTCCAATAACTCTGTAATTCCCTTGACATCCCCTTTCCTGCTCTTCAATTTGCCTTTCTCCCTGCTTCCGCAAGCTGCTGGTGGCCTCGTCCTATCCTCCCCAATCCCATCCTGCGTTGCTTCCTCCTGCCTCATTTTGCATCCTCTGGTCTTTCCCCTCTTCCCACGAGCCCTTCCGCCGCCTCACCCCTCCACCTCGCTCTTCGCTGCTGCTTCCCTTCTTCCTTACCTCCCTCCATCAATCACCCCCTCCTCCGCCACCTCATCTTGTTCAATCCCATTTCTCTTCACTCGTGAGCAGGAGTAACAAAAGGACAAAGGACCTGCCCCTCCCTGAACAAAATCAAATCCCGCCCTCCCCACACAAAAAAAAATGACTTGCTGATGAGAACATCGAAGAAGCAAAAAATAAAGCAAAGGCAAACCGCGAAGGACGTGGGATTTTGATGTGTGGTTGTCAACCTACAGCGGACCAGAGAAAACATGTATAAGTACGTTTGTACATCAAATGTGGGAGAATGGGAAAATAAAAGAACTGTCTGGTGTAAGAAATTTTGGAAAGCGAGGGGAAAAAAAGCTGTGCAGGGAATTGAACAAAGAAGTATTATATATATTTAAAAGGTGCATTTTTCTCAGCCTCAGCATGACTTTGCATGGTGTACTGTAAGGATCATACTTAATGTCATATGCAAAAAAAAATATATTTTCCTTCCAGATTGCAAAACTCGATGAAAAAAATATATGAAAAAAAAACAAAAAAAAAAGAATTTAGCCAATCGTATAAAAATGTATTATTGAAAGAATGCGGCACTTTCTTTTCTATTTTTTAATCAGAATTAATATAAAAGGTGTGTATACAAGAAAGGTGCCAATACTCGGTCATATTGACCGTTTTTTTTCCCTGTCTCTCTCTTTCTCTGTCTCTCCTTTTCTCTGTCTCTCTCTTCCTCTATCTCTGTCTTCATCTGTTCCTCTCTCTGGCACGTTAATCAAGTAATAGAGAGTTAAAAGATCTGTTTAAGTGTTACACTGTAGGTCCTGGGTGATGTCTTTCCACAGAGTTTGATGTTTGGACCCTTTTGTCTGTGAGATATCTTTCTCGTGCGGTCAGCAAAAACTCCATTAAAGGCTGTTAAGGGTGATGTTGCAGGTTGGAATCATGAAAGCCCTTTACTCTTACCACAGCTCTCAGACGCATGGAGGCTGCTGAAATGTGGGAGCTTCCACTTTTGACTGATGAGGTTTCAGTGCCAGGACCTGAAAGACCCCCATCACCATGCCCACTAATGTAAGCAATCTCCAGCTCTGATCCCAGCGAATCCCTTCCCTTTCCCCATTCCCATTCCGACATGTCATTCCAAAGCCTCCCCTTCTGCTACAATGAGGCTGCTCTCAGGGTGGAGGAGCAACATCTCACATTTCATCGATTTCTCAAACCTCTGGGAATTGCCCCCCCCCCTCTCCTCTCATTAACCATTCCCCATTCCCATTTCCCCCTCCCATCTCCTTAGCTGTCCATCACCTCCTTTTGATGCTCTTCCTCCCCGTTCCCCTTCTTCCATGATCTTCCGTCCGCTCCTCTCAGATTCATCCCTCTCCAGCCCTTTATCTCTTTCACCAATCAACTTCCCAGCTCTTTACTTCATTCCCTCCCCCTTTCTCGGTTTCAGCTATTGCCTGCCACCTTGTACTTCTTCCTCCCCTCCCCCCACCTTCTTATCCTGACCTCTCCTCCTCCCTTCCAGTCCTGACAAAGGGCCTCGGCCTGAAACGTCGACTGTTTTCATTTTCATAGATGCTGCCTGGCCTGCTGAGTCCCGCCAGCATTTTGTGTGTGTTGCATCTCATATTCTTTCTAGGTAGCCTCCAACCTGGTGGCATGAACATTGATTTCTCCTTTCAATATTTCTCCTCTCCCCCTTCCCTCTTCTTCCATTCCACTCTCTGGCCTGTTACCTCTCCTCACCCGCCTATCACCTCCCCCTGGTGCCCCTCCTTCTTCCCTTTCTCCCGTGGTCCACTCTCCCCTCCTATCATATTCCTTCTTCTCCAGCCCTTTAACCTTTCCCACCTACCTGGCTTCACCTATCACCTTTCCGCGTGTCCTTCTTCACATCCTCACTTTTTGTTCTGGCTTCTTTCCTCCTTCCTTCTCAGTCCCAATGAAGGATCTTGGCCTGAAACGTCGACTGTTTATTCATTACTGTAGATGCTGCCTGACCTGCTGAGATCCTTCAGCATTTTGTGCTGTCACTCTGATCACAGGTGTTGGGGCATTGTTGACAGTAATTCATTGGCAAGGAATTAATGAAATGATGGATTCTTAGGGGCCTGGAGCATCTGATCATCTATTTGCTACATGCTAGCAAGGAGTCCTGAACCCTAGTTCCATTAGATCACTGAGGCACCCTTTGCTTTATTGGAAGATGTGCCGACTGCAAGTTAGTGCTATTTACTTCCGGAGTTTCTCAGTCCAGGACACAAAGTGGGTTGAAATGCCTGTTCCTTCATCGTAACTCAGGTCTTGGTGAGCCACTCCTTTCCCCCACCCCGCCTCGCTAGCTTGTGGCCTGCATTGCCGCGTCATCGCACAAAATCGAAACCCCTGTCCTGGGTAGTGCAATATCGCCTCGATCACTGTGGTCTAAACTTTATTGGCAAGAGCTGAGCATCTCCCAGTCCTGGTTCACAGCAGACAGGACTTTGTAGCCAAACACTGTGAAATGTAACGGAGGCTGTCAACTGGATAAATATGGCTCACTATGCCCACTTCCAGCTTGGAACCTCTCCGTTCATGGGTGACAGTGTTTCTACAGATTTGACCTCTTCAGAGTGCAGACCCACACTCCGCTCCCTTAATTCCAAAGTCCTTTAATCCTCGTCAGGGACTAAGCACCTCTGAAATGCATTTGCCTTCATTGCATGTGCCAAAAATTAGTCAATGTGGAGAATCATGGTAAGGATTAGCATGCCACTGAATTAATAGGATTGAATGTTTTTCCCCCAAGTTTAACAAGTGCAGGATCGGTTAGTTTTCCTCTCGTGGCTGCAGGAGATATTGCGTGGAGGAACAGTTTGTCTTCTATCTGAGTCTGAAGTAGCAGCATGAAATAGTAATGATGTTGCTCATTACACAGGGTCTTTTAGCCGAAAAAATGTAAGTATCTCATACACACACACACACACACACACACACACACACACACACACACACACACACGCGCACACACACACACACACACACACACACACACACACACGCGCGCACACACACACACACACACACACACACACACACACACACACATAAACACACACACACGCGCGCACACACACACACACACACACACACACACACACACACATAAACACACACACGCGCGCACACACACACACACACACACACACACACACACACATAAACACACACACACACACACACACACACACACACACACACACACACATAAACACACACACACGCACACACACACACACACACACACAAATACATGCACACACACGCGCACACACACACACACACACACACACACACACACACAAATACATGCACACACACGCGCGCGCGCGCACACACACACACACACACACACACACACACACACACACACACACACACACACACACACAGACATACACATGAAACATGCATGAATAACCACACAACGCAAATGCGTATATAGCTATATGTGCAAATATTATACGAGTATTATTTAAAAAGATAATTTCCCATCTGAACCCAGCAAGCCCAAAGCTCCCAAACAGTCTCGTCTTTCAGTATGGTTTTCATGATCTAGAGAATCACAGTTCAACAGTCTGAGTGTAAGAATGTAGGCAGGTGGCACGTTTTCTCATCTTGTAAATATTTCACATCACACACTGCTCCTCTGTATTCCCACTCGTTCCACTGTCTCCAGTGTAAATACCCAGGACTGTGGCATTCCCACTTCTCTCAGTGTCCTCTCCTGCTTATCTTCAGAAACTTAAACTTGACGGAACTTAATTCATGGAATAAGTGCAGAGAATGCTGGAAACACTCAGCAGGTCAGGCAGCAGCTGTGGAGAGAGGAACAGAGCCAATGTTTTAAACGCTTCATCAGGACCTTTGACCCAAAGCGTTAACTCTGTTTCTGACTCCCCAGATGCTGACTTTCCTGTCGAGTATTTCCAGCATTTTCTGCTTTATCTGAGATTTTCAATATGTGCCGATTTTTAATTATTAACCCCTTAGCCTCCTTAATGTTGCCATGAGCTTTGACAGTCAGCTTTCAGATTATAAGCAGCGATAAACAGCCTCATGGGAGCTCCATCATAATCACTAAAACCCAATAGATGTTGGAATGATCAAATCTTTGATAAATTAGACCCAAAATAAAATGAGAGTGGGGTGGCATATTTCTCTGGAGGAATTTTGTTTTTTCTGGTCATTACCATGAACAATGGTAGGCTAATCATGTTTTTAAATAACTAACTGTAGGGTTCAAAGAAGAATCCTAGAATAAAAATTCATGCAAAGTTGCTTGCAATTTAAAAAAAATTCATATTGCACTTAAAAAGTTAATATTGTATTTCCTCCAAGAGGACCACAGCCCTGTCATTGGGTTTGAAGGCTTCCTTTCCTCAATGACCCGGAGAGCTACGCTGGCTGGAGTCAGGGCTTTATGCTTTGGCTGTTGGTTGGGTTACCCAGCCAAACAGGTCAAAGGGTAGAGGTCAGACTAAGAGTAGTCCACCGGTCCTCCAGGTTTGGGGGTTCACCTCAGGGCTAATATATTTGACTGGCAAAACAGAATGAAGAATTAGGAACAGCAATGAAGAATTCTTCTACATCTGAGTGTGACGGTATTCCTGAGTCTCCATCTGGGACTTGCATGACTGACAGCAGTGAAAACTGAGAGGAAGCTACTGACGCAATGAAGGAAGCTGTGAACGCTGCCAGAGATGGAGGAATTTTCATTGCTGCCCTAAACGTCAGCGGCATGACGGGCAGAAGAAGAAGAAAGAATATTGCATCTAGTTAGTTAGTTAGTTACTGCTTGTTATGCTGTTGGTGTTTAGGGCAGCATTTTTTTTTTTGCTGTTTCCCTGACAATTTTTTTTTGACCAGTTGGGTTGTTAGCCCTGAGCTGAACCCCTGAACCTGGAGGACTGGTTGACTACTCGTAGTCTAGCCTCTATCCTTTTAGCCTGTTTGGCATGGCACAAAGCACAAAGCCCTGACTCCAGCCAACATAGCTCTCTGGGTCATTGAGGCATGCAGGCCTCCAAACCCTACTGCAAGGACGTGGACCTCCGAATAATATTGCATTGAACAGTGGTTATAAAATACTGTTTTATTGATTTAGATTAAAAAATTAAAGTCGGGGACTTAGTACATTGCACACATGCTAATTACAACACAATGCATATTAGTGTAACCAACATGCGACAGACAAGGAGCGTCCAGCCATTCAAGACTAAGGAATTTCCTTTAGTTTTCATGACAGAATAACCTTTAAGTGTTGCGGCAAACATACCTTCTTTCAACTGATACCAACAGCTCAGCAGAAAACGTATGCAACCCAAACTCACTAACATACACATCTGGGATATCCCAGGGAGTGGAGATCCATGTTGAACCTCTGAAAATGGGATTTGGGGATAACTTTGTTGTTTTAGGCCGATTATTGCCGCATCCAAAATGTTGTGTCTGCTGTGTGCCTGATGTTATGTTGTATTTGATAATATGTTTTCAGAAATATTTTGGCCCGCTGATTGGAAATGGTGTCACCAAATTTGGTGGGTCTGAAATGACTTTAGTTCTTGCGGTTTGAAGTACCTTGGAGTCAACGTCCAAACAGTGGAGCTCAGCTTTACAGGAGCTAATCCAGTAATTGTCAGTGTTGTAAGGAAAGCCCGTATTCCTAGTCCCAGGGAGCTGTTGTACGCCTGCCAATTGTGCAAGTAGCTGCAGCAGCTATTCTGCATAGGGAACTCCAACCCCACGTCTCTGCCGTGTCGGGTCATGGTGTTTAAATCCAAGGTTATTTTAGAAGTCAGAAAAGAGACACAAAACTTGTTGCTTCATGACCATTTTATTAAGAGTTGATAGTACAAAGAAAAAATTGGAATGGACAGTGAAAGGGGGTCTACTGGTTGAGAGAGACGAAGGAACAAAGATGGCACTTACAATAGAACAGCTATTTTTATACCACAGAGATAAGAAGTACTCTGTTCAAATCTGTAGATAAGAGACAACCAATTAGAAAGTACTTATTTGAATACTGCAGTACTGTTAACCAATGAGAATGCAATTATTCAAGTAATACAAAGCAAAGAAACTTTTGAGCTTTCCTGAATTTAACTTTGTATAACTACTGGAAACATATTAAACTGTTATGTGCATAGACAAACTACTTAAAATGCAAACATAATTAATTGATAAACTGCAAAGAGAATAATAATTAAATGGTTTAATCTAAGAATTAAACAGTCAGATCCAACAACTGTGACTAATGAGAAGCAACTTCTATAAGAAATAGGTTCAGTATGCAATTATTATCTGTGGTTTAATAAAATTTTAATTGATCCTTGGCATTACATCCATGTTCTCAGTCAGTTAACCCCCTCAGAAAAGTAGGCCTCAATTTTGGCTGCTAAACAGAAAGTACTGGATACTCAGTAGGTCAGTCAGCATCAGCGGAAAAAGAAACAGAGATATCTTTTCAAGCCAAAGGTATTTAAGAGTCTTCGAAATGAAATGTTAACTCAGAGGTCTCACAAAGGGTGTTCAGTTTATATCCTTAATGCTATTTCTGTCTCCACAGAAGCTGCCTAACCTATTTTTCCATTTTTTTTCTCTTCTTAATTCAGGTTTCTATCAACTGTATTTTTTTTTTGGATGCTCAAATTTATTTGTTGTTTTTTTTTTGTTTTTAACAACTGCTTCCCTCCATCACTGTAGTCCTTTGAGCTACCAGCAGTATATTCCTACACACCATTTTTAACCCTCTGTCTCTTCGTTGTTGCTCCTATGAGCTTTACTTCCTCCCCGTGCAATCAATACCCGCTGGCATTCTCTCCACTCCTTCCCAGCCACACTGTCCTGCAGTTCAGCAGATGTTCTACCTAAGCTTTAAAGGATTGGCTTTATTTCTAACATGTACATCGCAACATATATACAGCAAAATGCTTCTGTTAGACAATGTTTTCCTCTTTGTGAATTGGGAGTCTTGGTGACAGTAGAATACAGGATGAAGAGGAAAAAAAACTCCATTTGGTAAAAGAATGCATGAATAAGCTGCCCTCCAAATCCACTAAAACAACTTGTCACAATCAGTTGTGTCTTGGGGTCCCAACATTCTTGATTTAATAAGCAGGAAATGACATCACCAAGAATACTGTAACACTTAACTAGTTTGGTCTTGCCGAATTTTGCTCTGAAATATTTATGCATTTTTGAATCTTTTTAATCCCTCTTATGAATGTTTTTCCTTTAAGCATGCTTGTGTTTGGTCGTACCTGCCCTCCCCTCTAAACCTACTGAGATTTAAAAAAAAGCAAAGAAATCTTATTAAATTAAATTGTCTGAAGTATTTTTATTCTTTGCCCTGATGCTTTATTGCAATGTTTGTAAACGTTTCTTACTGAGGGACCTGGGCGCCAGGGATCCCATGCTGGATCATTGTCACTGGATGTACCATATGGACCAGGAAGTGGATTGGCAGATATTGGAGGCAGAGAGAGAGGAGGGGGAGGGTATTAAAGAATGCCTCTATATTAAAAAAGGCTAAATTCTCTGGAATAGTGTGTGGGAGATGTATTTTTCCAGCTGTAAGGAATGGAGAACCCTTGGGGTAGGGATGAGGGGCTTCATCTGTCATTCTGTGGGATGATTAGGGGGTAGTTGTGTCACTGCAGAGGATGTCTTGCCCAGAGACTGAAGAAGTGTTAGGCTGGGCTGCAGATTGGGTGGCTAGTCACCCCTATCACTCTTGCAGTGCATAACTGCCCAACTGGCCTGGAGTTGACAGGGGAACTCATATCCATGCTGAACGGACCTGGGGATTCATGGGAAGGGTATGGGATGGAAAAGGTGAAGAGCAGTAGGAATTTCACCTCTAGTGAAACCATTTCAACCCCCACCCCCTTTCCATTGTTGGGAATGTGAAGGGTAAAGGTCATCACTTTGACTTTGGTGTGACCTGCCTTCACAGAGAAACAGGGGTATGGAGAGAGGTTGTTGGTGAACTTTAAGGGGAAAAATCAGGGGAAGTGAGGGCTGGTCTGTCTTTTCAAGATCAGCAATCTCAGAGCGAAATTTCTCTCTGAGTGCCATTTTTTTTCGGTGTAAAATTCCTGGTATGAATTTATTGGGCAAGTTCTGAAATGGAAGAAATCTCTCCCTTTTCCTTCCACTTTCCATTGCTTTTCCCAGATCTGTCTCGTCCCCATTACTCGTCACTACCCTTCCCTGCACCCTTCTCCCATCTCACTGACACCTCCATTAGCCCTTCCCAGCTGCCCCTCAGCACCTTGCCATCTCCTTGTTCCAAAGCCCTCCTTCCTTCCCCTTTTCCACCTTTTGTAACAAGGAGTCCATTGATGAGAGTCCATCGACCAGTGGTCATCCTCCGTCAGGTCTCCCCTGGGGTGGGTGGTCCTCCAGTGACTGATCCCTGGAGCCTAGTAATCCCCCAATCTGTGTATGTGATTTCAAATTCAACCCCAATTGACTTTCACGTGATATCTGTGTTAATATTTATGCAAACATTTTTAACAGAAAGGTTATGCGCAATAAATAATAAGAAAAAAAAATTACAGGAAAAAATGTACAAAGTATTTGTGCAATATTTTTGGGTGACACTTTATCATATAAAAATGCCAGAGAATAATGAATTATGAAGCATGGTTGGAGAATAAATTATTCTCTGCAGAGTTTAAAGGAACATTGGTGTTTTTTAAAATATATCTTGGGTTGAACTTACAATGATCAAAATTCAATTTGAGAACATCTTCAAAATCTTTGGACTGATGCAGTGAGAGTGGTTGGAAACTCTCACCTCCCCCCCCCCCACCCCCCACACAAGCCGCTCAGTGTCTCGGGACTAACAGTGCTCGCAGCACGGTCCCGGAAGGAGGGCGGACTTCCTGGTCAGCGACTGTGTAACGGGTAACTCTACCTCACACGGTCTGGCGGAGTCACCCGTACCCAGTGGTTCCAAGTACAAGGGCGAAGGGAAGGTCCTCGGTGCTAATCGCTCGCCGGAAATCATGGTGTTGGGAGGAGGGACTAGATCAAAAATAAATATGGAGAAGGAACCCAGTCAGAGAGCATCAAAGTAACTATGCATTCCAACATAAGAGTGTAGAAGAAACTTTATGTTTAATCTCTGTGGTGTATTTACTCTTACTGGATTTCTTCATTTAAACTATGGTGTACCTATCCTGGGAATGTTTGACGGGGCAGTGCAGAGGGAGCTGTACTCTGTCTCTAACCATTCTCCCTGAGCGTGGTTAATGCAACAGTGTAGAGGGGAGTTTCCTCTCTATTTAACCGGTGCTGTCCTTGCCCTGGGGTATTCTTGGTGGGATGGAGAGCCTTCATCTATATCTGGCCCGTGCTCTACTTCCTCTGAGATGGTTCACTGAAACAGTGCAGAGCAGGGGTTCCCAACCTTTTTCATGCCGTGGACCCCTAGCATTAACTGAGCGGTCTGTGAACCCCCAGGTTGGGAACTCCTGATGTAGAGGGTATCTAGTTACTGTCCCCACCTCCTTGAACCCCTGCTAACCCTAACTGCAGGGTAACCTCCGAGTCACATACAAAGACCAGACAGTCGTACCCCATTGTGAAAGAGTCTGACTGTGTACCGACGAGGGGTAGTGGGTGGGAGGAAGCAACAGGTGGAAGGAACGCCCTCAGTTCTGAGGCGATCAGGAAAATTTACAAGATGGTCTCCAAGTTCGTTTGTTTTACTTTGTTGATTTTCAAACAACTAGAAAAATAAATACAAATTAAAAGATTGCCAAATCAAAAAATTTAAAAAAAAACACAGGTATAAACCTTTTGAGTATGGACTGTTATTTACAGCTCTTGAAATCTGTGCATGCTTTTGATTGTTCAGACATCTACAGACAAAAAAAAACCCAGTGCGAATGCCTATAAATTGAGTAGAGTTAGAGAAATGTACAAAAGTGTAAAACACTTCTTAATCACACTGTTCTCTGAATAAACGGGGAAAATAACCTTACCTTGTGAAGTCTGTTCTTACGCATGTTTGTTAGCAATGCTCTAGATCTTGGCTATGAAAGGAAAGATTTATACCTCAAACCTGCACTGACATTTCAAGTCAAGTCAAGTCTACTGTCATTGAACCGTAAACAGGTATACTGTCAAACGAGACAATGTTTCTCCAGACCAGGGTGTAAAGCACGGTAGTCCACATAACACACAATAACTTATGAAAGCAAGGATAAAATCTACCGATGAATCACGCATAAATAAACAAAGTAAAGTGCATAAATTAAATATTGTAAGGTACAGAACAAATTACCTGGAGACACTTCAAATACGATGCGGTGGGGAGTTCAGAAGCCTAATGGCCTGAGGGAAGAAACTGTTTCTCATCCTGACCGTTCTTGTCTTTACGCATCGGAGTCTCCTGCCTGTTGGTAGAAAGTCAAAGAGGATGCTGGATGGATGGGTGGGATCCTTGATAATACTAAGGGTTCTGCGTAAGCAGTGCTCCTGATAAATGTCCCCCATAGATGGTAGGGAGACCCCTATGATCCTCTCAGCTCTTCTCACAGTCCTTTGTAGGGACTTCTGGTCCGATGCTCGGCTGCTCCCATACCAGATGGACAGGCAGTTTGTCAGAACACTCTCAATGGTGATCCTGTAAAATTCAGTCAAGGTGGGAGGAGAGGGGAGGTTAACAACAGGAATTCTGCAAATGCTGGAAATTCAAGCAACACACATCAAAGTTGCTGGTGAACGCAGCAGGCCAGGCAGCATCTGTAGGAAGAGGTACAGTCGACGTTTCAGGCCGAGACCCTTCGTCAGGACTAACTGAAGGAAGAGCTAGTAAGAGATTTGAAAGTGGGAGGGGGAGGGGGAGATCCAAAATGATAGGAGAAGACAGGAGGGGGAGGGATGGAGCCAAGAGCTGGACAGGTGATAGGCAAAGGGGATATGAGAGGATCATGGGACAGGAGGTCCGGGAAGAAAGACAAGGACGGGGGGCGGGGGAACCCAGAGGATGGGCAAGGGGTATAGTCAGAGGGACAGAGGGAGAAAAAGGAGACAGAGAGAAAGAATGTGTGTATAAAAATAAATAATGGATGGGGTACGAGGGGGAGGTGGAGCATTAGCGGAAGTTAGAGAGGTTGATGTTCATGCCATCAGGTTGGAGGCTTGTTGCCTCATTTGCCTCAATTTCCTCAGGATGTGGAAGCACTGTTATGCCTTCTTGTTCAGGGAGGTGATATAAAGGGACCAGGTGAGGTCGTCCATGATGTGAACTCCCAAGAACTTGGTGCACTTAACTCTCCCTATGGAGGAGCCGTGTATGCACAGGGTGTATTGGCTTTCACTTGCTCAGCATTCGGTTGGCTGCCATTTGGAGGGTGTATGCATGCATATTCTTAAGTGGAATGTGGCTTAGTTTACCCAGTACATTTCCGATAATCTGACACCCAATTGTTACGGTTGGGAGCTTATTAACCTCTTATGTGAGATGGAGCAGCTGGAATCAGGGGTCTAGAGTGTGGACTGATTGGGAACAAGGAGGGGCTAGGAACTTGAGTGGGTCTGTGAATGGAACCTGGGTCCGGGGTGCTAGTGTTTTTTCCACTCCCTTTAATCCCACTGGGTTCACAGGAAAACTTACCAAACTACTCTGTGTAACATTTATTAAAAAAAGAGTTAAAGTGCACTTGGATCTTAACTGAGATGACATCCAATAATCTCCACTGCTGTCTGTGAGGAGTTCTCATGTTCCCTCTGGGTGAGTGCATGTTTCCATACCCCAAGGTTTTGTGCAGGCTGGTAGATTGATTGACGCTGGTAAATTACCCCTTGTCTTCGGAGTGGCGGTGGGGTAGGGAGTGGACTGGTAGTTGTTGGAAGTGTGGAGAGTAGAAATGTGATTAGTGTAGGATTATTGGCTAAGGATGTTTGATAGTTGCCGGAAATTGTCGGGGTGAGTTGCCTGTTTCCTTGCCATATGATTCTGGGACTTAAATAATGCCATAGAGCACAACAGCACAAAAATAAGCCCTTCAGTCCACCGAGTTCATGCTGAGCTATTACTATTTGGCATCCGTTGGTCTTGAGAGACCATGGAAAGCCTTCCCTCTCCAGGGCGCAGGCCTGGGCAAGGTTGTATGGAAGACCAGCAGTTGCCCATGCTGCAAGTCTCCCCTCTCCACGACACCAAATCTTTAATGGTTGGGAGCACTGGGTGTTTGCAATGTTTTTATTGGGTAATGGGTAATTTTTGATCATTGGAGAGTTTCCAGATGTTAAAGTGTAAATGTAGGACATTATAGAAGTCTAGAAATTAGAGGCAGGTATAACAAAAGCAAAGCAATAATTGTAAGTTCTTTCAATATACATAAGGACATCAAGTATCAAATCAGTACTAAAAGCATTGAGAGATGGTTTCACTGAACTCCCGTCGAAGAGTTACAGATGGGGAGCAGTGAGAGATGGTTTCACTGAACTCCCGTCGAAGAATAAAACTCCCATAAAAGCATGGTGGATGAATAATGGAGAGCGTAAGCGATGGCTTCCTAGATCAGTCTGATGACAACACAAGGAGGAAGCAGGCTATTACAGATGTACCATTATGCAATGAGAAAGGGTGAATAAATTATCCTCTAGTTAAGAGGCCTTTGGGGAAGAGTGATCATAATATGATAGATTTTTTTCTACGGAGTGGAAGTGATTAGTTCAATGTCAAATTAGGGTCTTAAGCAAAATAAAACCAACTATTGTGGAATAAGGAGTGAATTCAGGCTAGTATAGCCATAGGCTAGCCTGTGGCACCTGGTATTCCCAGGCAGTCTCCCATCCAGGTACTACCCAGGCCTGTGCCTGCTTAGCTTCCGAGATCGGACATTTTCAGGTTATGAGTATTATATTAAGTTATGTAACAGTAAATAAGTAATGGCTAACACTTAGACAATTAACACAGAGGGTACACTAAGTGTGTATCTCATTAGGCGTGGCCTAATTTTGGGTAATGTGTGCAGTTTTCGTTATGTATCTACAGGAAAGCTGTAAATAAGTTTGAAAGAGTGCAGAGAAAATTTACAAGGATGTTGCTGGAACTGGAGGACCTGAGCTATAAGGAAAGATTGAATAGGTTAGGACTTTATTCCTTGGAATGTAGAAGATTGGGGGGAGATTTGATAAAGGTATACTAAGGTAGGGTAAATGCAAACAGTCTTTTCCCCCTTGATGTTGGGTGGGACTACAACTAGAGGTCATGTGTTAAGGATGAAAGGTGAAAAGTTTGAGGGGAACATGAGGGGGGAACTTTTTCATCCAGAGAGTGAAATGAGCTGCCAGTGAAAGTGGTGCATGTGAGCTCGGTTTCAACTCTTAAGAGCAGTTTGGATAGGTACATAGATGGTACGGGTTTGGAGGGCTATGACCCTATAACCCTATTAAGGAACAGGAAAAGACTCATAAGAGATGGTTAAGGTAGTAAACTCAAGAGGTTCTGTAGAAGCAGGAAATTCAGAGTAACACACACAAAATTCCGAAGGAAATCATCAGGTGAGGCTGATTCTTGAGTCCAGATGAAGGGTCTCTGGCTGAAATTCTGACTGTTTATCCATTTCCATAGATGCTGCCTGATCTGTTGAGTCCCTCCAGCATTTGTTGTGGTTAAGCTAGTGCTGGATCAAAGGAAAAGGATTGTAGTATTGCCAAAACAATAGCACTAAATCTGAGGAATTTGAGTATTTCAGAATTCAGTAAAAGAAGATTGAAAAATTAGTAAGGAAGGATAAGATAGAATGTCTGAGTAATTAAGTATGAAACATAAAGACTATCTGTAAGAGCTACAATTAATAAGAGGAAAGATCAGCAAAAGGTAATTTGTATTCCTTACAGATCAAGGCAGGAGAAATTATATTGGGAATCTACATGGCAAAGAGATTAATAACTAGTTTGTGTCATTCCTCATGGAAGAAGAGAGTGAAAAACATTTTGGACGTAATGGGGAACTACATGTTCACACTAAACAAGGAGCTAAATGTGATTCCTAGTGGCAAAAAGGAATGCAGTCATAGAGCTATAGGGAAGTACAGACAGAAACAGGCCCTTCAGCCCATCTAGTCTGTACCAATCTGTTATTCCGCCTATTCCCATTGATCTCCATTTGGGTCATAGCCCTCCACACCCCTCCCATCCAGGATCAGAATTAGGTTTAATATCGCCGGTATATGTTGTGAAATTTGTTGTTATGCGGCAGCAGTATTTTGCAATACATAATAATAAATACTATATATATTAAAGTTAAATATACATATATATTTAATAAGTTATATTAAATAAGCAATGCAAAAAGAGAGAAAAAAGTAGTAAGGTAGTGTTCATGGGTTCAATGTTCTTTCAGAAATCTGATAGTAGAGGGGAAGAAGCTATTCCTGAATCACTGAGTGTGTGCCTCCGCCCCGATGAGAAAAGAGCATGTCCTAGGTGGTTGGGGTCCCTAATGGTAGATGCCGCCTTTTTGAGGCATTGCTCCTTGAAGACATCCTGAATGCTGGAGCTGACTGAGCTCGCGACTTCCTGCAGCTTATTTCGATCCTGTACGGTGGCTCTCACCACCACGCCAGACGGTGGCACTGCCAGCTGGAATGCTCTCCACAGTACATCTTACACAGTGCTCTCACCTTACTCTTTCTGAAGCTGACAATCAATTCTTTGGTCTTACTGATGGCGAGGGCAATGCTGTTACTGCGATCCAGCTGATCTGTCTCAATCCTGTGCGCCTTCTCGTCACCATCTGAAATTCTGCCAATGTAGTTGTTTCGTCAGCAAATTTATAGATGCATCCATCTACTTATCCAAACCTCTCTTAACTGTTTTCAATCGAGCCCGAATCCACCAGCTCCGCCGGCAGCTCGTACTACAATTGCGCTACCCTCTTAATGAAGAAGTTCCCCCCTCAGGTCCCCCTTAAATATTTCACCTTTCACCCTTAACCTATGACCGCTACTTCTGGTCTCACCCAACCTCAGTGGAAAAAGCCTGTTTGATAAGCCGTATGCCAAGTCGGGTCTACCACAATATCCACACATAGTTCTACAGTAAGTGTCTCTAGGCTTCAGTCAGGGGTTAGGATTCAACAGGATCAGCTTCAGACCCTTAAAGTCTTTGAGGCAGTGACAACAATGGCATCTGAAGTGACCTCTGAGCTCTGGCCAGGCTTATAAAATTCCATATGTTCCAAAATGTCTTTGGAATGGAAGCTAACAAATGCATAGTATCCTCCAAGATGGAAACCATTCGTATGTTGCAACTGGCATATGCCAACCATTGGGCATCCTTCTCTATTACTCTCAACCCTGCACTTGGTCCATAATCCTCTTTGCTTACTTACTGCCCGCTATGTTGGTGGCATTTAGGGCGGCAATGAAGGTCCTCCATCTCCGATGGTTCTCAGGGTTTCTTTCATCGTGTCGGTAGCTTCCTCTCGGTTTTCACTACCGTCGGTCATGCAAGTCCCGGGTGGAGACTCAGGAATACCGGCACACTCAGATGTAGAAGGATTCTTCTTTGCTGTTTCTATAACAATTTTGTTTGACTAGTCAGGGTTGTTAGCCCTGAACTGAAGCCGAACCTGGAGGAGCAGTGGACCACTCTTAGTCTGGCCTCTACCCTTTGACCTGTTTGGCATGGGTGACCCCACCAAGAGCCAAAGCATGATGCTCTGAAGCCAGCCAATATAGCTCTCTGGGTCATTGAGGCACGCAAGTGTCCGAACCCAACAACAAGGTTGTGGTTCTCTTCGAGGGCCCATAGCTCCCTGTGCTTAAGCAATTCAAGTACACCTAAGCACTTCTTAATCAAAGGCAATGACCCAAATTCAGCTACTCTGTCAGGCAGTACAATCCATGTACTTGTTACTCTCTGGGTGAAGAAGTTCCTCTTCATATTCCTTCCAAAATCTTTTCCCCATTACCCTAAATCCCTAAATCTATGTCATCTGGTTTTAGCTCTCTCAGATAAGGGGAAATGTTTCCTGCATTTTATCCTGTCTACACCTTGTAGTTTTATAAATATCAGTCCTGTCTCCTCTTAACCTCCTCCTCTCTAAGTAGAACAGACCCAGACTCTCTAGTTTCTCTTCATAATGGAATTGCTCCAGCCCAGGTAACATCGTGGAGAATCTCGTCAGCACCCTCTCTGGTGATCTCCTTGGAACAATCGATCAATTACTTCCCTTCAATCACCAGGTTTCTGAATCAGTATGGAACCACCTCAACGCTGAACTAATTCTAAAACCTGTGGACTCACTCTTAAGACTCTATAATTTATTTTCTCAGTATTATTATTTGTCTATCTATCTATCTGCTGATCAATCTATCTGTCCATCTATCTACCTATCTATCTGCCTATCCATCTATCTATCTATGTCTGTCTATCTATGTCCATCTATTTATCTGTCTATCTATCTACCTATCTACTTATCTATCTGCCTATCTATCTATCTCGCTATCCATCTATCTGTCAAGCTGTCTATCTATCTATCTATTTATCTACCTATCTGTCTATTTATATATCTATTTATTTATCTTTCTATCTATTTATCTATCTGTCTATCTTTCTATTCATCTATCTATCTATCTGTCTATCCATCTATCTATCTGTCTGTTGATATTTAACTATCTATCTATCTTCCTATCTATCCATCTATTTATCTATCTGTCTATCTGTCCATATGTATAGCTGGGTGCCTAAGACTTCCGCACAGTACTGTAGTAATTTTATGTATTGCAGTGTACTGCTGCTGCTGCTGCATAAAAAAAAACAAAATTCATGACATATGTGAGTGATGATTAACCTAATTTGGGTATGGGTCTCTATTGTGGAGGGGGGGCAAGAAGAGGGGAATCATGGTTGGGAAAAGGGGAAGGGAGAGGAGAGGGAGTGGGAAGCACCAGAGAGACATTCTGTAATGATCAATACACCAATTGTTTGGAATCAAATGACCTTGCCTGGTGTCTCAGGACTGGGTGTGTCTGCACCCACGCCACACCCTACTACCAGCCCCTGGCAGCTCTTCTCTGCCACATATCCCACACCCCTCCTGTGGCTCTCCACCCTCACCATTCCCAAATTCTTCTGTTATTGCCAGATTTACAAACTTGCTCTCCAGTCCACATGGACAAATACGGTACTGTGCAAAAGTCTTAGGCACTCTGGCTATATATGTGTGTGTGTGTATATATATATGCCTAAGATTTTTGCACAGTATTGTATATATTTATTTATCTTTCCCTCTATTATTCATTCATTATATTTTGTATTTACACAGATTGTCTTTCTCTGCACATTGGCTGTGTGTCAGTCTTTGTAGTTTTTCACTGATTCTATTGTTTCTTTAATGTACTGTGAAGGCCTGCAAGAAAATGAATCTTAGGGTAACATATTCGTACATTGATAATAAATTTACTTTGAACTTTGAACTTCTTTTGAATTCTGCAAAGGATGCAACTCTTTCACAAGTTCTTGATCAATTAGATCACTGTGCAGTCTTGATACTTCTCTAGCACAGGCCATCTAATTTACACGTTAAATTCTGTCCGTTTTAACTGGGTGTTTATTGGTTCTTCAACATCTTCCAGTCAGCATCATTATTACAATGTTCAATAGAATCACAACATGTCCTTAATAAAGACAAACGTTTTATTTACAGAACACTATTCGATACTGAGCATGTGCGACCAGCTCACCCACATCATTTCCGGTTCCAGGTGATCACCCACTTTGCCTGCTGGGAATTGAAGTTCTTTATTATGCACACACGTAACAACACAGTCCACACAATGTTCTTGCATTTAGGCAGAGTACCGATGGGGAGACCCTTCATACAGATTCAGCTGCTATTTTACATAATCAAGAAGGATGCCCGGTCAGCAGCAACTTCATTAGATACACCTGTGCACCCTGCTCGTTAATGCAAATATCTAATCAGCCAATCGTGCAGCAGCAACTTAATACATAAAGCATGCAGACATGGTCAAGAGGTTCAGTTCAACACACAGAAAATGCTGGAGGAACTCAGCAGGTCAGGCAGCATCTATGGAAAGGAATAAACAGTCGATGTTTTGGGCCAAGAGCCTTCTTCAGGACTGAGAAGGAAGGGGGAAGATGCCAGAATGAAAATAATAAGAGGTTCAGTTGTTGTTCAGACCAAACATCAGAATGGGAAAGAAATATGATCTCAGATCTTTGACCGTGGAAAGATTGTTGGTGCCAGATGGGGTGGTTTGAGTATCTCAGAATCTGCTGATCTCCAGTCTCTAGAGTATACAAAGAATGGTGCAAAAAAAAAACTTCCACCAAGTGGCAGTTCTGTGGGCAAAAACGCCTTGTTAATGAGGGAGGTCAGAGGAGAATGGCCAGACTGGTTCAAGCTGACTGTAACTCAAATAACCCCACGTTACAACGGTGGTGTGCGAAGCACCTCGCTACAGCAAGAGAAAACCATGAACATACACACAGTGGCCACTTTATTAGATACAGAAGGTTCCTAATAACGTGGCCACTGAGCGTAGGTTCTGCTAAACAGAAGGGGTAATTTTGCCGTTGGTGAGTCTGATCATTTGAGTTCTGACTGTAAGTGTCCTAACTGCAGCCAAACATCAGGAACACAGGATGACGCCTTTTGACGAAGGTTCTCTTCTACCAGGCCGACAGGACATGTCAGTGTTGTTGCTGGACGAGAGCTGGCATTTAAGAGCAAAAAAATACTTCTCTGGAAACTGAGTATCAGTTTCTTCGAGTTGGATAGATTCCAGTTCAAAGTCTTGAGCAGAGATGTTTAATTTTTCACGCAGAATTGGAAATCTGGAACTCAGCCAGGCTTTTGAATTATAATTGAGCTGCAGAACACGAAGCAAGTTCAATGGCTCGATTAGATGAAGATTTAGTGGGAGTCTGTGACACAAGTGAGCCAGACACTTCAGCAGGGCACCAGACAATTAAGGACGCTCCAGTCAGGGAGGCCATAAACTATTGAATATTGGAAGATCTAGGTAAAGTGGACATGGAGAAGATACTTCCTAAAGAGAGGACTCTAGGTCCTTAGGGCACAGCCTCAAAATAGAAGGACAACCCTTTAGAACAGAGATGAGGAGGAATGTTTTTGACCAGAGGGTGGTGAATCTGTGCAATCCCTTGCCACAGATAGCAATAGAGGCAAGGTCATTGGGTATACTCAAAGCTAAGGATAGGTTCTTGATTAGTAAGGTTGTCAAAGGTTACAGGGAGAAGGCAGGAGAATAGACCACAAGACCATGACATAGGAGCAGAATTAGGCCATTCAGCCCATTGAGTATCTTCTCCACTGTTCCACCATGGCTGATTTATTATCCCCCTCAATCCCATTTTCCTGACTTCTCCCTTTGGCACAAAATGTTGTGCCAGCCCTTTAACCTCTTCCAAGATCAATCTAACCCTTTCCTGCCAAATAGCCTTTCTTTTCTCCACCAGCCAATCTAAGAGACACTTAAATGTCCCCAGTGTATCTGCACCTGGCAGTGGATTTCATGTACCTGCCTCTCTCTACAAAAAACCCGCCTCTAACATCTCCCCCTGTAATTTCCTCTCAACATCTAAAAGTTATACCCCTTGTATTCTTCTTACCTTTGACCTTCCAAAATACGTTATCTCACATTTGTCCAGATTAAACTCCTCCTGCCGTTTCTCCAGCCAAATTCCCAGCTGATCAATATTCTTCTATTGCTTTGAGAACCTTCCTTGTTTTACCAATTTTTGTGTCATCTGCAGACCTACCAATCTGACCACCTGCATTTTCATCCAAATTATTAATGGATACAAACAACAGAGGACCCAGCACTGATCATTGTGGAACACCTCTGGTTCCAGACTTCCAAGTCAGAGAAGCACCCCCCTCCCATCGCCCTGTGCCTTCTATGACCAAGCCAACTCTAGATTAAATTTATCAACTCAGTGTGGACCCCATGTAACCTAATCTTTTGGATCAGCCTACCATACGTTCAATGGTTTCATTTAATATCAGAGAATGGATATGGTATAAAACCTGAAATTCTTGCTCTTCACAGACATTCACAAAAACAGAAGAGAACCCCAAAGAGTGAATGACAGAAAAACATTAGAACCCCAAAGCCCACCCCCTCCTCCCACGCACAAGCAGAAACAAAGCATCAACCCACCCATATATAACCATATAACAATTACAGCACGGAAACAGGCCATCTCGGCCCTTATAGTCCATGCCGAACTCTTACTCTATCCTATTCCCACCGACCTGCACTCAGCCCATAACCCTCCATTCCTTTCCTGTCCATATATCTATCCAATTTAACTTTAAACGACAACATCGAACCTGCCTCAACCACTTCTACTGGAAGCTCATTCCACACAGCTACCACTCTCTGAGTAAAGAAGTTCCCCCTCATGTTACCCCTAAACTTTTATCCTCTAATTCTCAATCCATGCCCTCTTGTTTGAATCTCCCCCACTCTCAATGGAAAAAGTCTAACCACGTCAACTCTATCAATCCCCCTCATAATTTTAAACATCTCTGTCAAGTCTCCCCTCAACCTTCTACGCTCCAAAGAATAAAGACCCAACTTGTTCAACCTTTCTCTGTAACGTAGGAGATGAAACCCAGGCAACATTTTAGTAAACCTCCTCTGTACTCTCTCAATTTTATTGATATCCTTCCTGTAATTCGGTAACCAGAACTGTACACAATACCCCAGATTTGGCCTTACCAATGCCTTATACAAATTCAACATTACATCCCAACTCCTATACTCAATGCTCTGATTAATAAAAGCTAGCAAGCCAAAAGCTTTCTTCACCACCCTATCCACATGAGATTCTATCTTCAGGGAACTATGCACCATTATTCCCAGATCCCTCTTTTCTAAAGCATTTTTTAATGGCCTACCATTTACCATGTATGTCCTTTACACACACACACATATATATATATATATATATACCCCTTCCCCTTTTCTCCACTTGTTCCAGAAGGAAGCATCAGCACCCATACACAAAGCAAATCAAAGCAAAGCCCCCAAAGAGCAGTCCATAACCCAGCAGTTTGACGTGCTGCAGGCTCTCTCTCTCTCTCACTAACAAGGGACAGAGAGGTGTCACCCTTTCCACAGCGAATGGATCTATATTTTACTTCATTTCGTGATCCAGTGCGGAACACACCCCTCCAGCCCTTCGAGCCGCACCACCCAGCAACCCCCGGATTTAACCCTAACCCAATCATGGGACAATTTACAATAACCGCTACTAACCAATATGTTTTAGGACTGTGGGAGGAGGCTGGAGCACCCGGAGAAAATCCACACATTCCACAGGGAAGACTTGCAGACTCCTCACAGATGACATCAGAATTGAACTCTGAACTCCAACGCCCTGAGCTGTAACAGCACCACGCTAACTGCCACGCTATTGTGCCCTCCCCCCACTCAAAGGTTACGGAGGGAAGGCAGGAGAATGGGGTTGAGAGGGAAAATAAGCCATGATGGAATGTCCTACGTCTTATGATCTTATGGTCTTAAAAATGCTTCACTGAAGTCCAAGTTTTACTTGGAGGTGATTTTGGTGTCGTTGAGAAAGGTGGTCGGGCCTCCTCCCAGCAGGGACAGGATTATAGAACCATACAGCACAGTACAGGCCCTTCAGCTCACGATGTTGTGCTGATCTTTTAACCTACTCTAAGATCAATCTAACCCTTCCTTACTACATAGCCCTCCAATTTTGGTCCCCTAATCTGAGGAAAGACATTCTTACCATAGAGGGAGTACAAAGATTGATTCCTGGGATGGCAGGACTTTCATATGAAGAAAGACTGGATCGACTAGGCTTATACTCTCTGGAATTTAGAAGATTGAGGGGGGATCTGATTGAAACGTATAAAATCCTAAAGGGATTGGACAGGCTAGATGCAGGAAGATTGTTCCCGATGTTGGGGAAGTCCAGAACGAGGGGTCACAGTTTGAGGATGAAGGGGAAGCCTTTTAGGACCGAGATGAGGAAAAACTTCTTCACACAGGGAGTGGTGAATCTGTGGAATTCTCTGCCACAGGAAACAGTTGAGGCTAGTTCACTGGCTATATTTAAGAGGGAGTTAGATATGGCCCTTGTGGCTAAAGGGATCGGGGGTATGGAGGGAAGGCTGGTACAGGGTTCTGAGTTGGATGATCAGCCATGATCATTCTGAATGGCGGTGCAGGCTCGAAGGGCCGAATGGCCTACTCCTGCACCTATTTTCTATGATTCTATGTTTCTATTTCCCTATCATCCATGTTCTTCTCTATAATGTCCCTAACATATCTGCCTCTACCATTCCACACACACACCATTTTCTGCATAAAAAATTTCTCTCGCACACCCCCCACCAAAGTCTCTAGCCTCTTATCATTTTGTACATCTCTATCAAGACACCTCTCATCCTCCTTCGCTCCAGAGAGAAATACGCTAGTTTGTTTAACCTATTCTCTTAAGTCATGCTGTCTTGTCCAGGGTGCATCCTGGTAAACCTCCTGTGCACCCTCTCTAAGTATTCAGAACAAGCGTTGGCAGCATTCATCTCTCCACTGCCCGCCAGCTGTAAGTGATCTGAAACCTCACGAGCTTCCCCCCCTGCCCCCTCCCCGGATACCAGGGAACAGCAGAGATCACAGAGGTGGAGCAGTGATAGAGGTTCTCACAGAAGACCCACTGAGCTCCTCTGATATTTTATGTATTGTGCCAGGGTTACAGTGTACCTGTTAATCACCACGGCTCTTCCATTCACTCAATGACCACCATATTGGCTCTGACCAGTGATGGAACATGATACAAATGTTTGGCATTCTCTCAGGCAGATGCTGACCAGAATATTATAAAAACACATTTGGTTTATCAATATGCTTCATGTAAGAGGAGATGTCATTATTACCTGATCTGGCCCTCGACTGACGGCCCACCAACAAACTCCCTCCGATCAGATCAGATTAGATTATCAAAGTTCAAAGTGTGGTTATTATTGAAGTAAGTTATACAACCTTGAGACTTATCTCCTTGCAGGCAGCTGCAAAACAAAAAAACCCAAATGAACCCATAAAAAAAAGACCATCGAACACCCAATGCGCAGAGAGAGAAAAAAAACAAATCGTGCAAACTATAAAAGTAAGCAAATAGCATTCAGAACAAAGTGAATCCTCAGATGTGAAGCCCAGAGTAGCCAGAGAGGACACACTCTCAGATCTGTGCAGAGCCTCGTAAATGTCTCCGAGCCCGCACACACAGAGCCCAGAGCAGCCACAGCCTCCAACTCAGTTTATTTCAGATCAGATTAGCATCATATATTCAAAGCTCAAAAAGTTCAAAGTAAATTAATTATCAAAGTACATTTGTGTCACCACACACAGCCCTGAGATTCATTTTCCTGTGGGCATTCGCAGCAAATCTATAGAATAGTAACTATAACAGAGTAAATGAAAGATCAACCACAGAAGACAACGAACAGTGCAGAGGCAATAAGTAAATAGCAATAAATAATGAGAATGTAAAATGACAAGATAAAGAGTCTTTAAAGTGAGATCATTAGTTGTGGGAACACCTCAGTGGATGGGTGAGTGAGTGTAGTTATCCACTTCTATTCAAGAGCCTGATGATTGAGGGGTAGTAACTGTCCTTGAACCTGGTGGTGTGAGATCTGAGGCTCCTGTACCTTCTACCTGGTGACAAATGTGAGAAGAGAGCAAGGCCTGGGTGGTGGGGATCTCTGATGATGGAAGCTGCTTTCCTGCGACAGTGTTTTCATGTAGATGTGCTCAATGGTTGGGAGGGCTTTACCCGTGATGTACTGGGCCGAATCCATGAACTTTTGTTGGATTTTCCAATCAAAGGCATTGGTGTTTCCATACCAGGCCATGATGCAGCCAGTCAATACACTCTCTACCACACATCTCTAGAAGTTTGTCAAAGTTTTAGATGTCACGCTGAATCTCTGCAGACTCCTGAGGAAGTAGATGTGCTGCCGTGTTTATTTGCAATTGCACTTACATGCTGGGTTCAGGGTGCGTCGTCTGAAATAGCAACACCCAGGAATTTAAAGAGGTGAGAGGGGAGATTGGTTCAGATGTCTGGTAACTGTGACAAAGATCCTGTTCTTGCTTTAGTTTGTCTGGGATTTCTAGCTGTGTCGTTACTCTGTGAAGGTGGAAGGGAGAAAAGAGAGTGGGGTCATGGTGGCAGGCAAGCTTGCAACACACCATGAAGATGTATGGAGCACCACAGCATTGAAACAGGGCCTTCAGCCCATCTAGTTCATGCCAGCTTGGTCTTCTGCCTACTCCCATCTAACTGCACCCGGACCATAACCCTCCATACCTCTCTTGTCCATGTACCTATCCAAACTTGTCTTAAATGCTATCACTGAATACACATCCACACTGGCACCATCCTCTACGTGAAGAAGGTCCCCCTCAGATTCCCCTGAATCGATGTAAGGAAGAGGTGAGCCTGGGCAGTATTTACCACTCTCTGCAGAGTACTCTGGGGCGACAGAGCAGAGCAGCTGCCATACCAGCCAGAGATGTCCTCCACTACTCCTTGGTTCAAATGGACAAAAAAGGCAGATTAAATCACACAAAATGCTGGAGCAACTCAGCAGGTCTTCACGAAGGGCCTCGGCCCGGAACGGCGACTGTTCCTTCCTCTCCGTAGACGCTGCCTGACCTGTTGAGTTCCTCCAGCATTTTGTGTGCGCTGCTCTGGATTTCCATCATCTGCAGGGTTAGAGTTCAAAAATGTAGTGATTGCCTCTTATGATTTTAAAATACAGAATTAGGCCATTCAGCCCATCGAGTATGCTCTGCCACACTATTTTCCTGCCTTCTTCCCAAAACCTTTGACACCTATCAACCTCTGTTTTAAGTATGCCCAATGACCTGGGCTCTACTGCCATCACTGGCAATGAACTCCACCGACTCACCACATTCCGGCTAAAGAAATTCCTCCTCATCTCCGTTCTAAAAGGACATCCTTCTCCTCTGAGGCTGTGCCCTCTGCTCCAAAGCTCTCCCACAAATCAAACCCGTTGATTAATAGCTGTCTCCGTAGTCGGCAATCATGAGCATAGAAGCTGGTCCACACAGCTGCCTTGTCACTCTGGTCTGGCCAGGAGCATTCCCTCAAGGCCCAACATATCCTCCCAGGAGACGTAATGCTCAGAATGAACAGAGAGCTCCTGGGGCTGTAGTTGCTGCATGCTCGATCATTGCAATAGAGAAATGTCTTTCAGGTCACAGATTCTTACGACATTGCAGAATAATAACCCAGCAACAATTTCTTTATACCAACAGAGGGTCAAAATAAATTGCAAATTTGTTATCCTGGTAGGTAAAATGCTTCATTTTTTACACCGGTTTCACCTCAGGCATCCAGACGATAATATTTACTGAATTCATCTTAAACACAAGAGATTCTGCAGATGCTAGAAATCCACAGCAACTCACACAAAATGCCGGAGGATTGGGGCAGGTCAGGCAGCCTCTACGGACGGAAACAGACAAAGTTCAGAATCAGAATCAGGTTTATTATCATTGACATGTCTCGCGAAATTTGTTAACTTAGCAGCGGCAGTTCAGTACAATACATGATAATGAAAAAAGAACAAAAATAACTAAATAAGTAAATCAATTACAATAAATATATATATACATATTGAATAGATTTAAAATAGTGCAAAAACAGCAATAATATATATTAGAAAAGTAGTGAGGTAGTGTTCATGGGTTCAATGGCCATTTAGAAATCGGATGGCAGAAGGGAAGACGCTGTTCCTGAATCGTTGAGTGTGTGCCTTCAGGCTTCTGTACCTCCTTCCTGATGGTAACAGTGAGAAGAGGGTATGCTCTGGATGATGGGGGGCTGGGGAATGTCGACTCAGACCATGAGAGGCCTGCGTCGGGCATTTTCATGCCTTACAAGGCGCAGATTGGGGCACCACTCCTCGCACAGACGAGAGCAACGTGTGATTAAGTGTCTTGCTCAGGGACACAAACAGGCTGCCACAGCTGAGGCTCGAACCAGCGACCTTGAGATCACTAGACGAACGTCTTAACCACTTGGCCACGTGCCCAACACTTAATAATGGAACTTCTGAGGCACTGCTTCTTGAAGATGAGTTGGGTACTATGGAGTTTAGGGCCGAGATCCTTCATCAGAATCACTAAATGTTTATCTCGCTCCGTAGGTGGTGCCTGACCGTGGAGGGGAGGCTGGTTTCTGTGACGTGCTGAGCTGTGCTCCACAACTCACTATGGTTCCTGAGCAACACGCACAAAATGCTGGAGGAACTCAGCAGGTCAAGCAGCATCCGTGGAAATTAAAAGAGCCGATGCCTTGGGCCGAGACCCTTCTTCAGGACTGGAAGGGAGGGCAGAGGACGCCAGAGTAAGAAGGTGGGGGAGGGGGGAATGAAGACAAGCTGGAAGGTGACGGGTAAAGCCAGGTGGGTGGGAGACGTAAAGAGGAGTCTGATAGGAGAGGAAAGTGGACCATGGGAGAAAGTGAAGAAGGAGGGGCACCAGAGGGAGGTGATAGGCCGGTGAGGAGAAGATGTAAGAGGCCAGAATGGGGAATAGAAGAAGAGAGAGGGGGGAGGAAAAGAACTCCCACCCACCTGGCTTCACATATTACCTAAACCCTCTCCCCACCTTTTTATTCTGGCACCATCCCCCCTTTCCTTTCCGGTCCTGAGGAAGTGCCTCGGCCTGAAATGTTGACTCTTTATCCATTTCCATCGATGCTGCCTGACCTGCTGAGTTCCTCCAGCATTTTATGTGCGCTGCTTTGAATTTACCCTATGTTTTGTTTGACTTTTCTTCTGCTTACTAAAGCATTTTGGGCTTTATTTTTACTCAGCTCGTGAGTTAAGCTTGCTGTCATATATATTATCTCATTCTACCTGGCCAGACAGAGCATTTTACCATTGCTATATATATACACACACAGCCAACATCGGCAGGTTTTTTAGAGTGAGGCATTAGTAACATTGTCAGTAAGACTCTCAGAGCAGCACTCTCAGAATTCTAACACACGGGCCGGCAATGACAGGTCCATAGCACCCTGGATCCTTGCTCATGGTCTGACTTCCGGTGTGATCCACGGTGGCTTTCCTGGGATCTTTCTGTGCATTTTTCCAGTCTGAGAAAACTGCACTAACTTTGTTCTGACAAGCAACTTGGTAAGTGAAAAGAGCCTGTGCCAGCAGGCCACAGGGTGATTCATAAAACACGGGACATTGCAGTACAGTACAGACCGCAATATCTTGCCAACATTTTAACTTACTCCAAGGTGAATCTGAAACCTCCCTCCCACAGAGCCCCCTATTTTTTTTCTTCCATCCATGTGCCTGTCTCCTCCAAGTGGGCTACGAGCTTGTTGCAGAGTTGAGTTTGAAGTCTTGTGTGCCTCAATGACCTGGAATCAGACCTTTGTACTTTGGCTCTTGGTGGGGTCACCCATGCCAAACAGGTCAAAGGGTAGAGGCCAGACCAAGAGTGGTCCACCGGTCCTCCGGATTCGGGGGTTCAGCTCAGGGCTAGCAACCTGACTGTTATGGAAACAGTAATGAAGAATCCTTCTACAGCTGTGTGTGACAGTGGTGGAGGAGCCTTAATGCTGCCCAAATGATAACGGCATAATAAGCTGAAATAATAATGTGCCTATCTAGGAGTTTCTTAAATGCCCCTAAGGTATCTGTCTCTATCACCACCTTTTTATGCACCTAGCACTACGTGTAAAAAAAACACCCTCTGACATCCTCCCTATACTTTCCTCCAATCACCTTAAAATTACGTCATCTCCTCAGCCATTTCTGCTCTGGGAAGAGCGTGTCTGTCCACCCTATCTAAGCCTCGTATTACCTTGTACACCCCCCATCCTCCTTTGCTCTAAAGAGAAAAGGCCTAGCTTGCTTAACCGTTCCTCATAAGGCAAGTTCTATAATCCAGGCAGTATTCTGGTAAACCTCCTCTTGACCGTCTCTCAAGCTTCCATATCCTTCCTATAACGAAGCGACCAAAACTGATTCGACCAGGGTCTTAAGTTATTGAGGGTAAGTGCTGAAGTTAAAATGGCGAAAGACCCTTGCTATCTGGAAGAAGGAGGCATGATCTAATAATTAATTCTAATATATTGCTATGCACACAAGTATTATGAAGTACAGGTACGGTGAGAAGCTTGCATGCGGCAGTGTATTGGGCACGTAGATAAAGGCAACACACGGAATATAAATTGCATCACATAAATTATATTGGGGTGGCCAATGAAAGGTCTTTATGGGGGAGGAACACAGACTTGGGCTCTTCTGGTAAGATGGTGGTGCATCCGATCACCGCAGCTTCTACAAGGTCAACCAAGAGTGTTGTTGTCTTATTTAAGTGTATTTTTTATGATCATAAGACCCTACTGGTCATTAAAAACTTGAAGTACTGCAGGTCTACCCCATCAGCAAGATGCCCACTGGTGGAGGAACTGAAGGAGCTGGACTTGCTGTGGAGCACGCTGCCTGTGTCAGAGAGGCGTCGGAGGAGGCCGCGCACAAAGACGGAGTGCCGTCTAACAGCGAGCGGTCAGCCTGGCCACTTTTCTTGTGATTGCTTGGCCCTGCTGGACATCGTTAATGTGGAATCCTGCAAGTCTGATTTGCTGATTAATTGGCAGACGGTGGGGGGAGCTACATGGTTTCAGTCGTAGGCCACACAGGCCTCAAGCCACGGAGTTGCCTGTTTACAGCCGCCCAGGAGAAAGGCATCTGAGTTGGTGTGCTCCACCAGGGGTAGTGTGATGCGGCGTCCAAGCTGCCCCCAGTATTTGCTCGGCAGAAGACAAGCCATATTGTATTCAATTGCAGACTGCTGCAACGTTCACGAACTCAGGGACTTGGACTGTTTTTTAAAATCTGCAACTGTATTTTATTGATACCTTACGTGTGCTTGCCACCTTATATATGATATATGTGCCTTGTGTTGTGTGTGACTGTTGGCACTTTGGCCCTGTAGTAACACCGTTTCATTTGGCTGTATACATGGGCATCCATGTATGGTTGAACGACAACTAAGTTTGAACTTCGGCTTGAATTTGGAGTTTTTCCAAGATTGCACATTCAGAAGCTGAGTCCAATGAGGAACGGAAGCGTATATCACAGGAGAGACAATGTTGCAATATTAAACGAAAATGTGCCTACACTACATGGACCACACAACAAAATGTAAAGAGTTTTGCACTGTGTTTATTCTGTGTACATGTTCTCTTATTATGAATATTTTATGATGGTTATTATTGAAATAAAGAAAAGCTTGCCAGTGAATTCCGTGACCTATGAGCAGATACACAATACATAAACAAAACTTATAATTCCTTATGAAACTAAATATTGCATGCATTTTACTAAAATAATTAAATATACTAAAGACAAATCAATTAAATCAATACAAAGTGTTGCATTTATGATTGTGGTTTTATTATTTCTTTGCTTTCATTTTGAAAGGCTAGAGTCATAAAGTCATGGAAAAGTATAGTTCAGAAACAGGCCCTGCAGGGTAATGTACACTAATTGGTGAAAGCGTACATAATTCACAGCCACCGACATTGAGTTGGGGTTCACTTTAAGGGGCTGGGATGACGTGATGATGTAATTACGTTAAGGATTTTTACCGCGCTTTGCGTTCGGTGTTTGGCGTACAATAAATGAGTTGTTATGGTTTTCCTTAAGCATAAAATGCCTCCGCTGTTTTTATTTGCAAAAACCTACTAACCCATGCACATTGGGATGTGGGAAGAAACTGGACCACCTGGAGGAAACTCGGACAGACACGTGGAGAACATTCAAATTCTGCCTAGACAGCACCAAAGGTCAGGATGGGACCTGGCTTTCTGCAACCGTACAGCAGTAGCTGAACCATTGACCCACCTCCCCCCCCCATTTCATATGAAGATGCAGTGAGTGAAATATAAATGATCTGGGGGTGTCTTGATATGGAGAGGATGCTTCCTCATGAGAGGGAGTGTACAGATCTACCAACCATGAATAGCTCACTATCTAAAGATAAGGGGATTCCAATTCAAGAAACATAAATGTAAGAGTTTTCAAGCTAGTTATGGCTATGTTATATATTCCCTCAAACTTTGGGTTATCATGAAGCCTGGTGTATACAAAAGCCTTATATGTTTGCTGATGACATCAAGCACTGATTTATGAATCTTAAACACCCCCTCACCCAATTGGGCTGAATAACATTTGCTGGACACTTAACCTCTGAGGATCTGTCCTGGATCCAACATATTGATGTAGCTACAAAGAAGGCACAACAGTGGCTATCTTTCATCGGGAGTTTGAGAAGATTTGGTTATGTCACCAAAAGCACTTGGAAATTTCTACCGATGTACCGTGGAGAGCATTCTAACTAGCTGCATTGCCGTCTGGGGTGGGGACTACTGTGCAGGATCAATACGAGCTGCAGAGAGTTGTAAAAGTAGCTCCATCATGAGCACTAGCCTCTGTAGTTTCCAGGACATCTTCAAGGAGTGATGCCTCAAAAAGGCCGGTGTCCATCATTAAAGACTCCCATCACCTAATACATCCCCTCTTCTCATCAGGAAGGAGATACAGGAGCCTGAAGGCACACACTCAATTATTTAGGAACAGCTTCTTCCCCTCTGCTATCTGATTTCTGAATGGACATTGAACCCATGAACACTACCTCACTACCTTTTTATTCCTATTTTTGTACTACTTATTTAATTTAATGATTTTATACGTATATACCTACTGTAATTCACAGTTTTTTGTCTATCATCATCTATTGCATTGTACTGCTGCTGCAAGGACAACAGATTTCACCACAAATGCAGGTAATATTAAACCTGATTCCTGATTCCGATTCTGATTCAGATTCCAACCAATCAGTTGGAGTTGCATGTTGCATCATCGTGGCCACCCACGAAACATTGAATTCCAAGATGTCTCCATGGCATCTCTGTTGCAAAAACTTCTTTGGCTGGACCCTGGAGAGTGAGAGTGATTTGCACTTCCCTTGGTTGACGTTCACTCATTATTTCATGGTGCCTCTCTGCTCTCAGTCCCTTTGCTCAGTTTTGCTGACAAAGTCTCTGCGTTTGCTTGGCTCACAGTTTACCATGACAGCACACAGAATGTTTCATTAGAATCTTCTAATTTTAACTGTAAGGGCCTCCCTGAGGAAAAGGGAAAGTGATTACATGTTGTGCACTGTCCAGCCTCTCAGACCGTGCACTACTAGTTAAAGAGATTGGTCCTTGACCCTTTGGGAAGGTAGGATTAGGATTAGGAAGGGGCAGGCCACTGAAACTAATCAACATTGGAATTACGCCAATATTCAACAAAGGCCTGTATTCACTGGAATTCAGAAGCAATTTATCCAATGTTGAAAGACCTCAATAGAGTGGATGTGGAAAGAATGTTTCCTGTGGTGGGGGTGTCTAGGACCAGAGGAAGCAGCCTCAGAAAAGAGGTGTGTCCTTTTAGAACGAAGATGAGGAGGAATTTCTTCAGCCAGAGGGTGGTGAACCTGTGGAGTTTGTTGCCACAGGTGGCTATGAAGGCCAAGTCGTTGAGTATATTTAAGGCAGTGGTTGTTAGATTATTGATTGGTCAGTGTATGAAGGGATACGGGGAGAAGGCAGGAGATTGGGGCTGAGTAGGAAAATGGATCAGCCATGATGAAATGGTGGAGCAGACTTGATGGGCCAAATGGCCTAATTCTGCCTATATTTTGTGGTCTTATGGTCTTATGAACAAGCATAGACTGCTCATTCCTGCGAATGTGCTGTGACATTTGACAAGATCCGATTATTACCTTAACTCTGTATTCCTGCCTTTCCCTGATAACCTCACCCAAACATCTATTTTCTGCCTTATAAAATCTTAAAGACTTTGCTCCCACTGACTTTTGAGGAAGAGCGTTCCAAAGACACAAAAAAAATTACCTCATCTTGAATGGCCAACCCCTTATTTTCTCTCACAAGAGAAAACATCTTCTTCGCATCAAGAACCTGTCAGATCTTTTACAGAAATTAGATGGCAGAGGGGAAGAAGCTTTTTCTGAAACATTGAGTTTGTGCCTTCAGGCTCCTGTATTTCCTCCCTCATGGTAGCAATGAGAAGAGAGCATGCCCTGGGTGATGTTGCCTTTTTGAGGCATTGTTCCGTGAAGACATCCTGGATGCTCGGGAGGCTAGTTTACAACTTTCTGCAGCTTATTTCGATCCTGTGCAGTGGCCTGCCTCCATATCGGATGGTAATACAGCCAGTTAGAATGCTCTCCATGGTACACCTGTAGAAATTTGCGAGTGTCTTTGGTGACATACCAAATTGTCTCAAACTCCTAATGAAATGTGGACTGGAGTTTTGAAGTTATGCAATTAAACACATTGGCTACCTAATGGCTCTACACTGGACAACCAAGATCTTGCTTCCTGAATACTTTTGGGTGTATCTAATGTGCTTTGGGCGCTGATCATGAAAATCACCATGAAATTTCCCTATCAATTTTGAAATTGCCCAAAATTGTTATTTCAATTCATAACTCAAGTCAGAATAACTGATACCAAGATTAAGTAAAGCATTTTTTTGGTCCACAAATCAAACAGGTCATCAATGACAAGCAACTTGAAGAACTTCTAGTGGGTCTGGAGAAAATCACATGGAAGGCATTCAAGCCACACACATCAAAGTTGCTGGTGAATGCAGCAGGTCAGGCAGCATCTCTAGGAAGAGGTACAGTCGATGTTTCAGGCCGGGACCCTTCGTCAGGACTAACTGAAGGAAGAGCTAGTAAGAGATTTGGAAGTGGGAGGGGGAGGGGGAGATGCAAAATGATAGGAGAAGACAGGAGGGGGAGGGATGGAGCCAAGAGCTGGACAGGTGATAGGCAAAGGGGATATGAGAGGATCATGGGACAGGAGGCCCAGGGAGAAGGAAAAAAGGGGAGGGGGGAAAAACCCAGAAGGTGGGCAAGGGGTATAGTCAGAGGGACAGAGGGAGAAAAAGGAGAGTGAGAGAAAGAATGTGTGTATAAAAATAAATAACGGATGGGGTACGAGGTGGAGGTGGGACATTAGCGGAAGTTAGAGAAGTCAATGTTCATGCCATCAGGTTGGAGGCTACCCAGACGGAATATAAGGTGTTGTTCCTCCAACTTGAGTGTGGCTTCATCTTTACACTAGAGGAGGCCGTGGATAGACATGTCAGAATGGGAATGGGCCGTGGATAGACATGGACAGACATAGAGATGCTGCCTGACCTGCTGCGTTCACCAGCAACTTTGATGTGCGTTGCTTGAATTTCCAGCATCTGTAGAATTCCTCGTGTTTGTGTGGAAGGCATTCAAGGTTGTTGTTGAAAATTTTCTTGGCAACTACAGAGCACCAAATTATGTGCAGCTGGTTGACAACATTTCTCAAGCACTCAAAACCATGAAGTGCAACAGGTCACTAAATATTCATTTGTTGCATTCCCATCTAGACTTCTTCCCTGCAAACCTTGGTACTGTCAGTGACGAGCACGGTGAAAGGTTTCACTAGGATATTGCGGTCATGGGGAAACGGTATCAGGGCAACGGGAATCCATCAATGCTGGCTGACTATTGTTGGACACTTAAGCGAGAAGCCTCAGACACTGAGTACAAATGAAAATCATCAACAAAACGTTCTTAGCTTAGTTGAACGTTCAAAGCATCAGCTCAGTTATGCAATTAAACATATTAGATTCAATACAAGTTAATTTCTTGTTTCTCCAAATTTCTGTGATATAAGTAGTCTGAAATTAGATTTGTGTTCAATAGGTTTCTATAAATTCATTTAATGTCAGAGAAATGTATACAATACACATCCTGAAATTCTTTTTCTTTGCAAACGTCCACCAAAACAGAGAAGTGCCCCAAAGAATGAATGACAGTTAATTGTTAGAATCCCAAATCCCCCCAGCTCCCCACTCCCATGCATAAGCAGCAGCAACAAAGCAACGACCCCCCACCAGCAAAAAAGCATCTGCACCCTCCACTGAGCACTCACCCCAACGACTACTCGTTTACCTGGTAATTCGACATACCACAGGCTCCCTCTCTCTCTCTAATAAGGGAAAAAGAGGTGTCCCCATTTCACAGCGAGAGGGGAGATATAACAAAACAACTCGTCGACTTATGGTGTTAAAAGTCTGTTGTGCTGCTTTTTCCAAGCTCTGTGCCCAAAGGTCTCGGGTCGTTGGGCGTACAGCCAGCAGCCAACACGCTGCTTTCGATCTTCCGTGTGCTCCCATGACACCTCAGTGGCGGCACTGGCCTCGACTCAGCCTGTCTCCTGAGCTTCAAGCTGAAAGAAAAAAAATTCTGAGGAAACAACACTTTTGAAAAAAATTTGTTGCCCAGTGTTTCTATTTCATTGCAGATGAAATATATATTATATTAATGACTTATACAATATATATTAATGACTTGGATGAGGGAATTAAATGCAGCATCTCCAAGTTTGCAGATGACACGAAGCTGGGTGGCAGTGTTAGCTGTGAGGAGGATGCTAAGAGGATGCAGGGTGACTTGGATAGGTTGGGTGAGTGGGCAAATTCATGGCAGATGCAATTTAATGTGGATAAATGTGAAGTTATCCACCTTGGTGGTAAAAATAGGAAAACAGATTATTATCTGAATGGTGGCCGATTAGGAAAAGGAGAGGTGCAACGTGACCTGGGTGTCATTATACACCAGTCATTGAAAGTGGGCATGCAGGTACAGCAGGCGGTGAAAAAGGCAAATGGTATGCTGGCATTTATAGCGAGAGGATTTGAGTACAGGAGCAGGGAGGTACTACTGCAGTTGTACAAGGCCTCGGTGAGACCACACCTGGAGTATTGTGTGCAGTCTTGGTCCCCTAATCTGAGGAAAGACATCCTTGCCATAGAGGGAGTACAGAGAAGGTTCACCAGATTGATTCCTGGGATGGCAGGACTTTCATATGAAGAAAGACTGGATGAACTGGGCTTGTACTCGTTGGAATTTAGAAGATTGAGGGGGGATCTGATTGAAACGTATAAGATCCTAAGAGAGGCTAGATGCAGGAAGATTGTTCCCGATGTTGGGGAAGTCCAGAACGAGGGGTCACAGTTTGAGGATAGAGGGGAAGCCTTTTAGGACCGAGATTAGGAAAAACTTCTTCACACAGAGAGTGGTGAATCTGTGGAATTCTCTGCCACAGGAAACAGTTGAGGCCAGTTCATTGGCTGTATTTAAGAGGGAGTTAGATATGGCCCTTGTGGCTAGGGGGGTCAGGGGGTATGGAGGGAAGGCTGGGGCGGTGTTCTGAGTTGGATGATCAGCCATGATCATAATAAATGGCGGTGCAGGCTCGAAGGGCCGAATGGCCTACTCCTGCACCTATTTTCTATGTTTCTATGTTTCTATGTTTTTAACAGATTACTGGTTTTAATGGGCATGTGGCACTGCAATAGGGGAGCTCTTTCATATTTCCCATTGATGTACGAGGAGGGTATTTCAGCCCGTCGAGTTGTCTTCCATTCCTCCATCAGTCTTCCCTGACAATCTATTCTCCCTATTTTCCCACCAACTCCCCCTCAACACAAGATTTTATCACTCAACTACACACAAGAGGCAATTCTGTATATCTCTGGGATGTTGAAGGCATCTGGAGCACCTGGTGAGATCCACATGACCACAGGAAGGATGTGCAAACTCCTCATAGACAGCACCAGAGTCAGGAGAAAGTGCAGGATGCTGGATCTTGTTAGGTAGTGTCTCTACCAGCTTTGTCCATATTCTTTACAAGACGGCCAGTATTTTTTTTTTGCTCTGCATTGTGTCTGAGATGCTGCAATATTGTAAATTGGTTTATGGGTTTGAGGTGCTGTATTAATTTGCAATGAAGTGCTTGCTTCTCGAGAGAGAGGAGGGATACAGAGACATTCCTGGTTTGTAAACTATGAGGGAACAAATTTTGCAAAAAAAAATTGTATCGAAATCAATTTTCATTTGCGGTTCCCATTCCCGTTCCAACATGTCAGTCCACGGCCTTCTCTTGTGCCAAGATGAGGCCACTCTCAGGGTGGAGGAACAACACCTTATATCCCATCTGGGTAGCCTCCTACCTGATAGCATGAATATCGATCCCCCCCCCATTCCTCTATTCCCCACTCTGATCTTTTACTTCTTCTCACCTGCCTATTACTTCCCCTGTGTTCCCTCTTGCTTCCATTCCAACTATTGTCCACTCTCCTCTTCTATCAGATTCCTTCTTCTCCAGCCCTTGACCTTTCCCACCTAACTTCACCTATCATCTCCCAGGTCACCTTCCCCCCTCTCCCCACCTTTTAATTCAGGCATCTCGCCCCCACTTCCCTCTCAGTCCTGAAGAAGGTTCTCAGCCCGAAACATTGACTCTTTTTCATAGATGTTGCCTGACCTGCTGAGTTCCTCCAGCATTTTGTGTGTGTGTTGCTTTGGATTTCTAGTATCGGCAGATTTTCTTGTGTTTGTGTATCAAAATTAGGTTTATTACCACTGACATACAGTACGCCGTGAAATGTGTTGCTTTGAAATTTCAAAATTACCAACTTTATCTCCAGCATTTGTATGGGATGTACAGGGATGGGTAGCACCTCTGGGGAAGGGGCTGGTCATGTCCATTCCAGGACTGCTCACTCACCTTTGGTCCCCACCGGACACTCAGCCCTCACCTGTGGCTCCAAGTAGCCGTTTGCAAGTGTCAGTGGCCACAACCCCGTACACTGCTTCGACAGGTGAGGCTAAACCAGGTGAGTGTGGCTGGCGGACGGGGCGGATGAGATCTCCAGTGAGATCCAAAGGCCAGGAAGGTGGTTTTGCAATGCTCCATGGAGAGCGAAGAGCATGACAGGGCACAGGAGACTTCATGGTCATCCACTGCAACCAAGGAAAACCCCAGTCTGTGACACTTGTTCATCCCACTGGGCTTGGACTTCTGAGATCGAGAGAGTGGAACTGCCCCAGTGAAAAGGCTTTTCCACTTTATAAACTCTCCTGCACAGGTTTCCTGTCATGGTCGGACACGACGAACAATCACCGCCACCACTGTACAATACATGAATAAAATTACAATAACTATATAAAAAAAACAAATTAAAAAGTGCAAAAATGGATTACGATAGTGAGGTGGTATTCATGGGCCCGAACATCAATAAACATGTGTGAGTAACTGATGCACGTGCCTCTGCCCTGTTGATCAATTATTGAAACAGGGACAACTGTTAAGATATTTCTTTGATCAAATTTGTAAAACTGCCCTTACATTTGATTTTGATTGCTGACTTCTGGTCTAGGCCAATTGATTTGGACTGAATACTCAGTGAGCAGTTTAAGTCCGGCATACTGATAAGCCCGGAACAAGAACTTGGAGCTTATAATTCCCAGAGCCAGTCATTAGCTGAGATTTATAGACCCCTGGCATTATCCATCTACCTATCTATTTATTTACCTGGCAATACAGCAGGGAACAGGCCCTACCGGACCTCTGGGCCACACTGCCCCAGCAACCCCAATAACCCCAGTTTAACCCTAACCTGATCACCGGACGATTTAACCAGCTCGGTACATTTTTGAACTGTGGGAGGACACCCACGTATTCTACAGGAAGGACGTACAAAATCCTTATGGAGCACGCTGGGACTGAACCGTGAACTCTGACGTCCCGAGCTGTAATAGTGTCGCGCTAACAGTGGGTCACCTTTTTTACTCTCTGTGGAAAATAAAGAAAAACATGCTCTCTATGTGGGTGCCAGGTATGGCTTAGTAAGTAGCATTGTATCACTGTGAGCCAGATGGTTGTGGGTTCACGTTCCACTCGAGAGGTTTGCACAGCTAACTCTAGTTTATGATGCAATTAACATACTTCCAAACAAAACGCTACCGCGGTAGCTTAGTGGTTAGTGCGATACCATCACAGCTGGGGATGTCAAAGTTCAGAGTTCAATCTCGGCGCCTTCTGTAAGGAGTCTGTACTGCCACCCGTAGAAAGCGTGGGTTTTTCCAGGGACATTTGGTTTCCTCCTACAGTCCAAAGTCGTCCTCTTCATTTGAGGTACTGTGTCCACTTCTGGTCGCCTCACTGTAGGAAGGATGTGGAAGCATTGGAAAGGGTACAGAGGAGATTTACCAGGATGCTGCCTGGTTTAGAGAGTATGCATTATGATCAGAGATTAAGGGAGCTAGGGCTTTACTCTCTGGAGAGAAGGAGAATGAGAGGAGACATGATAGAGGTATACAAGATATTAAGAGGGATAGATAGAGTGGACAGCCAGCGCCTCTTCCCCAGGGCACCACTGCTCAATACAAGAGGGCATGGCTTTAAGGTAAGGGGTGGGAAGTTCAAGGGAGATGTTAGAGGAAGGTGTTTTACTCAGAGAGTGGTTGGTGCGTGGAATGTACTGCCTGAGTCAGTGGTGGAGGCAGATACACTAGTGAAATTTAAGAGACTACTAGACAGGTATATGGAGGAATTTAAGGTGGGGGGTTATATGGGAGGCAGGGTTTAAGGATCAGCACAACATTGTGGGCCGAAGGGCCTGTACTGTGCTGTACTGTTCTATGTTCTATGTTCTATCATCAACAGCATTACACGCCGTGTTGTATGATGTCAGCAATCATGATCTTTTGACCGTGATTGTTCTTCGCAACTTTTTCTACAGAAGCGGTTTGCCATTGCGTTCTTTTGGGCAGTGTCTTTACGAGATGGGTGACCTCAGTCATTGCCAATATTCTTCAGTGATCGTCTGCCCGGCGTCAGTGGTTGCATAACCGAGACTTGTGATATTTATTTATTGAGATACCGCACAGAACAGGCCTTTCCAACCCTTCAAGCCACACCGCCTGGCAATCCCCTGATGTGATCCCAGCCCAGTCACGGTACAGTCTACAACGACAGATTAACCTACCAACCGTTACGTTTTTGGACTGGGGGAGGAAACTCCCGCGCTCATGAGGAGAACGTACAAACTCCTTTCAGGCAGCGATGGCAACTGAACTCTGGTCGCCTGCACTGTAAAGTGTTGTGCTGGCCACTAGGCTACCGTGCCGCCCATGGTAGGCACCAGCTGCTCATACGACCATCCACCTCTGCTCCAATGGCGTCACGTGACCCTGATCGGTGCGTGGGGTGGGGGGCTGAGCGGGTGCTACACCTTGCCCAAGGGTGACCTGCAGGCTTGAGGAGGGAAGGTGTGTCTTACACCTTCTTCAGTAAAGACACATCTCCACCTTGCCACCCACTAAAGACGTACTAGGTAGATTGATTGGTCATTGTAAACTGTGTCATGATTTGGTTAGGGTTAATTGGAGTCATTGGGGGTTAATTAGGACATGTTCAAGGAGCGGTGTCTCAGAAAGGCAGCGTCCATCATTAAGGGCCTCCAGCACTCAGGGCATGCCCTTTTCTCACTGCTACCATCAGGAAGGAGGTACAGAAGCTGAAGGCACACACTCAGCGATTCAGGAACAGCTTCTTCCCCTCTGCCATCCGATTCCTAAATGGACATTGAATCTTTGGACACTACCTCACTTTTTTTCAGTATATATTATTTCTGTTTTTTGCATGATTTTTAATCTATTCAATATACGTATACTGTAACACGAGGAAATCTGCAGATGCTGGAAATTCAAGCAACACACATAAAAGTTGCTGGTGAATGCAGCAGGCCAACCTGATGGCATGAACATTGACTTCTCAAACTTCCGCTAATGCCCCACCTCCCCCTTGTACCCCACCTGTTATTTATTTATATACACACATTCTTTCTCTCACTCTCCTTTTTCTCCCTCTGTCCCTCTGACTATACCCCTTGCCCATCCTCTGTGTTCCCCCCTCCCCTGTCTTTCTCCCTGGGCCTCCTGTCCCATGATCCTCTCGTATCCCTTTTGCCAATCACCTGTCCAGCTCTTGGCTCCATCCCTCCCCCTCCTGTCTTCTCCTATCATTTTGGATCTCCCCCTCCTCTTCCCACTTTCAAATCCCTTACTCACTCTTCCTTCAGTTAGTCCTGACGAAGGGTCTGGGCCTAAAACGTCGACTGTACCTCTTCCTAGAGATGCTGCCTGGCCTGCTGCGTTCACCAGCAACTTCTATGTGTGATAAGTATACTGTAATGATTTATTTATTTATTTATTTATTTATTATTTTATTTTGTTTTTTTTCTTCTTCTATATTATGTATTGTATTGAACTGCTGCTCCTAAATTAACAAATTTCACGACACGTGCTGTTGATAATAAACCTGATTCTGATTACTGGAGGTGTGGATTGGAAGGTCGGAAGGACCCACTCTCTGCTGTATCATTAAGTAAAATAAATTCAAACCCGTTCCCTTGGCTGAACATGAATAATTCTAAAACACTAAGTGAGGCAGATTAGATGATATACTTCCAAAAATATCATTATCAGTTCATATCTTTTCACGGAACTTCCTATGTCGAAGTTATCCAGAAATGCAGACCAGTGTGAGGTGTTACACTTTGGAGGATAAACCAGGGTAGGACATACACAGTGAACGGTCGGGCAGTGAGGAGTGCAGGACAACAAAGGGATCTGGGAATACAGGTCCATAATCCCTTGAAAATGGTGTCACAGGTAGAATGGGTCATAAAGAGAGCTTTTGGCACATTGGCCTTCATAAATCAATGTATTGAGTACAAGAGTTTGTATGTTTTGTTGAAGTTGTGTATGACGTTGGTGAGGACAAATTTGGAGTGCTGTGTGCAGTCCTGGTCACCTACCTTCAGGAAAGGTATCAATAAGCTTGAACGACTACAGAGAAGGTTTACAAGGATGTTGCTGGGGCTTGAGAAACTGAGTTAGAAGGAAAGGTTGAATAGTTTGGGACTTTATTCCTGGAGCGAAGGCGAATGAGGGGAGATGTGATAGATAAACAGGAGAAAATCTGCAGAAGCTGGAAATCCAAGCAACACACACAAACTACTGGAGCAGCTTAGCAGGCCAGGCAGCATCTACAGAAAAGGGTAAACAGTCGACGTTTGGGCCAAGACCCATCGTCAGGACTGGAACAGAAGATGAGAAGTCAGATAAGGGGGTGGGGGTAGGGGAGGAAAAAGTACAAGATGGTAGGTGATTTGATAGAGGGATACAACATTATGAGGGCATAAACAGGGCAAACACAAGCAGGCATTTTCCTCTGAGGTCGAGTGAAACTCGAACTAGAGGTCATGGGTTAAGGGTGAAAGGTGAAATGTTTAATGGGAACCTGAAGGGGAATTTCTTCACTCAGAAGGTGGTGAAGCTTGGAATGAGCTACCAGGCGAAGTGGTGGATGTGGGTTCGATTACGAAGGTTGAACAATAGCAGGGGTAACTCAATAGGACTCTCCAAAATAGCACTGTGGGATCTTATGTACCCACATTCCCACTCTCCCCTTCCCTCCCTTATCATCACTATTTATATTTATTGACATACAGCGTGGAACAGGCCCTTCGAGCCGCACCACCCAGCAATCCTCCAATTTAACCCTAGCCTAATCACGGGACAATTCGCAATGACTAATCAACCTACCAAACGATACGTCTTTGGACTGTGGGAGGAGATCAAGGCACCCAGAGGAAACCCACACAGTCAGAGGGAAAATGTACAAACTCCTTACAGACAGTGGCAAGAAGTGAACCCCAGTTGCTAGCCTCTCCGTTCTGCTAACCGCTGGGATATCCTGAGATTAGGAATGACGCTATAAAATTGGGAGTATTTCTTCTCGATTTAGGTGTTGCCTAAATGGGATATTTTTTTCTCTCCATTCGTTTTCATGCATATTTAATTGTTTTCCATCTCATTTAACTGGCTCCTGTTTCCAAGCTTCTAAATCAGGACTTTTCAATTACTCAAATCCAAGTCAGAAAATGCCAGAAACACTCTGAATCCGCGAGCGGTCGACGACTCTTCATCAGAACTGGAATTGCGTAAAAAGCGCAGAGAAAATGCTGGATCCTGTTGAAGGGTCTCGGCCCAGAACATCAGCTGCTTATCCCCATCCATAAATGCTGCCTGGCCTCCTGAGTTCCTCCAACACTATGTGTATCGCTCTAGATTTCCAGAACCGGAAGCACCTCTTGTGTCCAAAATGCTGGAGGAATTCAGCAGGTCAGGCAGCATCTATGGAGAGGAATCAACAGTCAGTACTTTGGGCAGAGACCCTTCATCGCGACTCGAGAGGAAAGGGGGCAGGAGCCAGAATAAGAAGGTGGGGAAAGAAGAAGTCATACAAGCTGGCAGCTGATTGATTAAACCAGGTGAGGGGGAACGTGCTTTTGGTGGGGGAGGGGTGAATTCAGAGGCTGGGAGGTGATGGGTGGTAGAGATAAAGGGCTGAAGAAGAAGGAATTTGGTTGGAGAGGAGAGTGGGCTGTGGGTGAAGGTGCACCAGAGGGGCCTCGGCCTGAAACGTCAACTGTTTATTCCTCTCCATAGATGCGACAAGACCTACTGAGTTCCTCCAGCGTTTTGTGTGTGTTTTGACTTGCAGGAAGGGAAGGAATGTTTATAAAAGGGTGGAGATCAAGGTCATAGTCATACAGCATGGAAGCAGGCCCAGCAAGTTTGTACCGATCTTCAAGCACTCATTTACACTAATTTTCCTTCCTCCTCATTCCCTCTTCTTCTATTCCCCACTCTGGACTCGTTTCTCTTCTCATCACCTGTCTATCACCTCCCCCTGGTCTCCCCTCCTCCTTCCCTTTCTCCCTTTCTCCTCTCCTATCGGAATCCTTCTCCCTTTCCCACCCACCTGGCTTCACACATCATCTTCTAGCTTGTCCTCCTTTCCCTCCCCCCACCTTTTATTTTATTCTGGCATCTTCCACTCTTCCTTTCCACTCCTGAAGAAGGGTCTCGGCCCAAAACATTGACATAGATGCTGCTTGACCTACTGAGTTCCTCCAGCATTTTGCCCGTTTACCAATCCCATTTAATTCTTTACACATTCCCACCAGCTTTCTTCAGATTCCACCTCTCACGCACATACAATTTATAATAGCGAATTAACCTACCGATCTGCACGCCTTTGGGATGTGGGAAGAAACTGAAGGACTGGAGGAACCCACAGGATAACAGGGAGAAGTGAAGATTCTCCACAAATAGCTCTTGAGGTTAGGATCAAGCCTGGATCACTGGAGCCAACTGTTGCCATGGTGCCTGGTGCTTTTGGTACTAGTAGTCAGAGAGAATGGGTGTGGGGGTTGACGACAGCACAGGATCAAAAGAAGCTACAGGAAGTTGTAAAATTAGTTAGCTCCATCTTGGGTACTAGCCTCTATGGTATCCAGGACATCTTCAAGGAGTGGTGCCTCAGAAAGGAGGCGTCCATTATGAAGGACCCCCATCACCCAGGACATGTCCTCTTCTCATTCTTACTGTCAGGAAGGAGGTACAGGAGCCTGAAGGCACACACTCAGCGATTCAGGAACAGATTCTTTCCCTCTGGCATTAGATTTCTAAATGGACATTGAACCCATGAACACTACCTCACTTCTTTAGTGTTTCTGTTTTTGCACTATTTTTAACTATTTAATATACATTATATATATATGTTTACTGTAATTTATTTGTGTTTTACGTTATCATGTATTGCATTGTACTGCTGCCACTAAGTTAAAAACTTCCACAATGTTTGCCAGTGATATTAGACCTGATTCTGAATCTGAAAATATAGTTAGAGAAAACAGTTGTTTTTTCTCAGTCCATAGGAGTAGATTTGGGGACAGAGAGGAGAGTTATTGGTCAGATTAGAGATTAGGGATAGGGATGTGAGGCATTTAGAGATGTGCCCAAAGTCTAAGCCTCTGCTCTGTGTTTGAGGTCCAGCGATGTGGACGTGTGGCGAAGGGCATCCGTGGAGGGAGGCTGGGCTGGCAGAGCAGCGAGGACGAGGGCTGGTGGTATTTTTTGGTCAGCGAGTCATCGTGGGTTCCGGGTTCGGAGCTCTGTGCGGGCTGGTGGCACAAGCGACAGTGAGCCCGGCGGAGACCGATGTTTTAGGCTTAGTGTTCGGGGTGCTAGTCATCGGAGAGTCTGGAATTCGGGTTCCTTATGCAGGGTCCTTATCTGGTGTCACTGGCGAGTCCTGGGTCAAAACCTAAGGTCGATCGGAAGTCCAGAAGTTGAGGCCCGATAGGCCAGAACTCTGGGAGTAGTGAAGGCGCAATGTCTGTGAGCCCGAGTCTGCTAGAGGCCGGAGGCCGAAGATGGCCTGTCCTGGGGTTGGAGGTGTGTGTGTGTGTGTGTGTGTGTGTGTGTGTGTATGTATGTGTGTGTGTGTGTGTGTGTGTGTGTGTGTGTGTGTGTGTGTGTGAGAGAGAGAGAGAGAGAGAGAGAGAGAGAGAGAGAGAGGAAGAGGGAGGGAGGAATAGGGTTAGGTTTGCTGTTGTTCCATTGTTATTGCTTGTGTTATTCTGCTGAACATGGTGGGTATACTATGTTGGCACGGGCTTCTTTGGAGACAATTCCGGGCTGCCCCCAGCACATCCTTAGGTTGTGATGGTTGTTAACGCAAATGATGCATTTCACTGATTGTGTCAATGCACATGTGATAAATAAATGAATCTAAAAACAAAACCAAAAGTACACATTGGAACTGTTCCTTTTCTCACTGATCACATGGCTTCGGTTTTGCTTTACCTGCTGATGGTTTTCAGCACTGCACTTGTCAGTCAAGAGGGACTGTGAGAGAATTCAAA